>NC_139513.1:5607917-5683758 GCF_947247035.1 Vipera ursinii
AGAGGCGCGAGGCAACAGAAGACCCCCGAAAGTTTAGATTCCCGAGCAAAGCAGGACGAAACGCGTCCGGGTTAGTTCTTAAGAAGGAAGGAAATCGGAGGTGACTACGCAGCTACTTAAGTGGACTGCGTCCCCCGTAACCCGAAGCCAACAATGAGCAGCCGTGCTGGATGGAACGATGGGGAGTGGAGTCCCCCGCACCTTCGCAACCGCTCAGTCGTCCAGATCAATGCAACCCTCCGCTTTTTCCCAGCCTCTCACCTTCCTGCCGCGGCCGGGAAAGCCCTTCCGTCGCGGGCGTTTGGTCCTTCTCGATCCGAAGCCTCGTTTCAGCCGAGCCGGGCTGAACTTCTCTCTCTGTGTCCCCAAAATTCGCCGGACCCGCCTCCGCAGAACAGAAAATCCCCCAACGCGGCGCTTTTGCTTTCGATTTCGAAAGGGAAATCCACTTTCCTCCCCGCTTCTTCCAGCCCGGTGACCGCCAGATGGCGCCCGCGTTCCGCTGTGCAGGCCTAGTAAACGCCCGATCTGTCTCGCTTCGATTTTATTTTACAGTAACTGAACGATAAGTTCCCTCCTTCCCACTCGTGATTTGTTGAATCGGAGTTGGTCGAATAAGGCACATCTGGGTTTTCTTAAAGTATCATATTCAGCCTTCAACCCTGACTGTGGCTGATTCGTGCATTGCGCTGTTACAGGGAGTCCTCGACTTACGACCCCAGTTGAGCCCAGATTTTCTGTTGCTAAGTGAGACATTTGTTAAGTGAACCTGACCCCATTTTATGACTTTTCTTGCCACGGTTGTTAAGTGGATCACTGTGGTGGTTAAGTTAACAATGCGGTGAAGTGTAAATGGCTTCCCCGTTGACTTTGCTTGTCAAGAAGGTCGCAAAAGGGGATCACGTGACCTTGGCATGTTGCAACCGTCGTAAATATAAGTCAATTGCTAAGTGTATGAATTTTGATCGCATGACCCTGGGGATGTTGCAATGGTCATAAGGGTGAAAAATGGTTGTGCTGCCACCACGTGGCTGTTTTTGGGAAATTATAATATGTTAATTGGGTCTGCCGGTACCTTCCCCCTTTGTGATGTATTTCCTATCTTGCTCATGATGCTGTACTAGGATCCACCCCTTCTGGGTTGGACTTCCCCCTTCTCCTGGTTCCTCTGTGTTCCATCCTCCATTGTAACATCTGAACACAAGCCATGCGGACAGTAATCCCGTTACTGTCTTTTGACCTTAAAAGTACTGTCCAGAACACAAAAAAATCCCCAACCAACTTGATGGGGATTACATAACAGACTGACAAATGTCCTTCCTCTCAGCTTCAATACATGACATCAGTAACTGAATCCTACTGTGATCTGATGGCTCTATTTTATTTTTTTATTTATTTATTTTAATTCCATTTATATCCTGCCCTTCTCCGAAGACTCAGGGTGGCTTACAAGCTTAGCAGTAGCCTTCATTCTATATATATGCCTGCTTATTAGGGCTTTCACACACACACCCAAGCGGCATTATTACAAAGTCAGCTTAATTGCCCCCAACAATCTGGGTCCTCATTTTACCTACCTCCGAAGGATGGAAGGCTGAGTCAACCTTGAGCCTGGTGGGATGCAAACCTGCACTAATTGCAGGCAGCTGGTGTTATTTAAGGAGGCATTAGCCCACTGCTCCACCAAGGCTCTTTCCACCAAGGCTCATTACCAAAACAAGGTGACACCTGATTGGCTCTCTAAACACTCGTGCTGATTGGCTACAATCAGATGAAGGAAAGCTACCTGATACCAAGCTAAGCAAATTCTGCTTCCTTTTTCTGGTTATTTGGCTATAGATTTTCATAGAATACGGTACAGATAATTGAACAAACTTTGTTGCATTACCTTTTTGATTAAATTACCTTTCCATTGATATATAATTTTATGGTACTACTCCAAAAAAAGGTGGTATTATTAGCCATCAAAGCTCAAAAATACACTTTCCCCAAAAGGTTCCCACAATTTTGGCCACTACTGTGCGGTAGGAATAAAACCTGAGTTCCCTCTAAAGCAGGGGTCCCCAACCCCCAGGCTGTGGACCGGCATCGATCCGCAGCATACCAGAAACCGGCCTGTGCAGTTTGGATACAGGCAGCAAGTGAAATTCTGCTTCCTCAGCTCCAGGGAGAAACCTCTTCACAGTACCGGACCCTGGTGCCCCTAAGGTTGGGGGGTCAGTGCTCTAAAGCAGAGATCCCCAACCTTTCCAGGTTGGTAGCCTGGAGGGGGGGAGGGGGGAAAGAGGGGATGGATTTCTGGGAGGGGCAGGTGCAGTGCACAGGCATCTATTGCTCATGCGAGTGGGGCCAAGCGCACCCACACTGCTTGCATAAATGAGGCCTCAAGCGAGCACCCGTGACGCAGGAGTGAGGCCCCGAGCACCCACGACACTTGCGCAAATGGGGCCGCGAGTGCCTGTGACACTCACGCGAATGAAGCCCCAAGCGCTCGTGGAAGTCCCAAGTGGTGTCATGAGTCCTCAAGCACCCACGATGATCACATGAGGCCCCAGCACCCGCGACGCTCACAAGAGTGAGGCCCCAAATGCGTGTGATGCTCACACGAGTGGCGCTCTGAGCACCCCGACCTTTGTGTGAAGGAGCCCCCGAGCACCCCCAATGCTCATGTGAGTGGGGTTGCAAGCACCCAGAAAGCTTGCATGAGTGGGGTTGTGCCCCTGCATGTGTGTGCACCACTCACCACTCGTGCATCCTGGTTGCATATAGGACACAGACTGTGTAGTGGGATGAGGCCCAGAGGTTGGGGACCCCTGTTCTAAAGATTCAAAATAGGAGTTTCCAATAGTGCCAATTTTATTTTCCACCCTCAAAGTGATGTATTCTTGTTCAGACTGCCAGACAATTTTTCAATTACAAATCGGAGCCAAAAGAAAAACAAGCCATAAGAAAAACAGTTTAATTGTTGCCCCGTGAAAAGACAGGGGGGACAGTCCCCCATCCCTTTCCTCTCTGTCAGCCCTGAGTGTCAGAAGATCTGTCTTGTGGTCATCCACCCATCTCATTTCTTCTCCTCCGAATACTGGTGGAGCAGGTCGCTGACGTCCGTCCGCCCGACATGGATCCAGCCATCTTCCTTCATGTGATACACTGGAGAATTGAGATACCGGCAGGAGGTCAGTAAGGGACAGAGCAGAACTAGCCTCTGCCCCCCCCCTCCCCCATGCCTAAAGAACCCAGTGGCTGCTTGGGGAAACGTACTGTTTACCACCCCGCCCGAATAGGAGTCACGATGGGTGGCATAGCAGATGGCCCTTCGGCCCAGCTCGTAGGCCTCCTCCACACTAAGATCGGGCCGGTGGCCACTGTCCAGGATTCCATAGGCATACGTGTTTCCGCTTCCCGTGGAAAAAAGGGGGCCTTTCAGCCGGGCTCCTCTGTCGTCAATGTAGTAGAGACCAGGGCCCTGAAAAGGGAGGAAATCGTGACACTCTGCAGCTCTGCCTTCCTTTACCTTCCCTGTAGGATTGTGTGGCCCAGCCCTGTACGGAGCGCAGCAGCCTCACTCATTGCTCCAGGGTGTGGTTGAGGGTTACACTCCAGACATGGGCAGGACACAACTCAGTTCCAGAGTAACCCATTACAGTGCCTGGTCAATCTAGGCTGATGCAGTTAGATCCAATTAGTTCTGGATGGGAGACCACCAAGAAATTCCCAGGCTAGTCTAAGAAGTAAAAGTCAAAGCAGAGCCAGTTTGATCTAGTGGGAAAGACACCAGGCTAGAAACCAGGAGAATGTGAGTTCTAGTCCCGCCTCAGCCATGAAAGCCAGCTGGGTGATTTTGAGCTGGTCGCTCTCTCTCAGCTGGACCCACCTCACAGGGTTGTTGTTGTGAGGAAAATAGGAGAAGAAAGGAGTATTAGGTAGGTTTTCCACCTTAAGTTATCTATAAAAATAATAAAGGTGGGATAAACATTCTAAAAAAGAAAAAGAGTTAAAAAAAACCCATTGCAAACCGTTTCTGTACTGCTGCCAAGACAGCTACCTGGACAAGCAATCTTATCCTTCTAAAAAAAAAACCTGTAACCCTCCCCCCTCCTAAAACTGAAAAGGCTCACCCTTTCACTCCAGGGCCCATAAGGGGTGATCACTCAATTTCATTGAGGGCCACATCAGCATTGCGGTTGCCTTCAGGGGGCCGGGTGGGTATAGCCAGGGTGGGCGTGGCCTACTGGGTGGGCGTGGCTAGAGTGCATATGGCCTACTGGGTGGGCGTGGCCAGCTCTACATCGTTGGCATCGAGGGTGCCTATGGGGGCCTGGGCAGGAGTGGGACAGATCTGAGGGTCTCTGGCAGGAGGAGGGTCACTGGGCCAGGGCCAAGGCAGTGGGGGCCGTTCCCTCACTGTTTCCAGGATGGCTTCGTGGGCCACATGAAACCACTTCGCGGACCGCATCCGGCCCCCGGGCCTTGTGTTTGACATGTCTGACTTAGGCTGTGTGTGGGCCACACTTTTGGCAACTCTACCAGATAACCTTCAACCCTCTCTTCCAAAGCTGATGCCCAAACACCCAACCTTCTTCTTTTTGATTTTCTGCTAGAATAGCTATCCTTCTGCCTTCTTCTCTTCTTTCTCTTCTCGTCCCCTCCCCTCACTGCCTCCCCTCCCCTCCCCTCTCCCTTGCGCCTCCTCTTGCCATGCCTTGCCCTCTCCTACTTCTCTTGTCTCCTTTTCTCTTATCTTCTTGTCCCCTTCCCACCTCCCCTCCCTGCCTCTCCTCCCCTCCCCTCTCCCTTCCCCCTCCTCTTGCCATACCTTGCCCTCTTCTTCTCTTTTCTTCTCATCCTCTTCCACCCTCCCCCTCCCCTCCCCCTCCTCTCTTGCCATGCCTTGCCCTCCCCTCCTTCTTTTCTATTCTCTTCCCCTCGCCTCTTCTCCTCCCCTCTTACCCTGCCTTGTTCTCCCCCTCTTCTCTTCTCTTCTCTTCTCTTCTCTTCTCTTCTCTTCTCTTCTCTCCTCCCCTTCCCCTCCCCAAGTCCCCCTGGCCCATCTGTTCTCCCTCCTTTTCTCCCAGCCAGCCATTACCTTCTTGTCCCATCCACACACCATGCTGCCCACCGAGAGCCCCATGCCCCGGTATTCGGCCAGCATGTTGGCCAAGAGCTTGGAGGCGGCTGAGACGCTGATCCGTTCCTTGTTCCGAAGGAAGTAGAGCCTGCATTGGGAGAGCAGAAGGAAGGCGAGGTCAGAGGAAGAGGGTCCACCTTCCTACTCCACGTCCCCAGATATTTCCCTCTCTCCCCAGTTTTCCGTCTCTGCCTGACCACAATGGACCCATCGGATTCCCTGTATAAGGGGAAGGGTCCCAGGATCCCTTTGGCTTTAGGTTGAGCCAACCTCTTGTCTGAGATGGTATAGGTCAGGGGTAGACAACCTCGGTTCTTTTTATGACTCGTGGACTTCAACTCCCAGAATTCCTGAGCCAGCCATGTTGTCCATGAGTCATAAAAGAGCCAAGGTTGCCTAGGTTCTCCTGCTTGAGCAAGGGGCTGGACTAGAAGACCTCCAAGGTCCCTTCCAGCTCTATTGTATTCAGGATTGCCCAAAGAGAGACATAAAGCTTTGATGGGTCTTCAGGGCCCCCCTAAATGTTCCCATCAAATTTTCACCTTCAGTCGAATGGAAGGGAAAATGTTTCAAGGCAATGGGGGTCACCAGATCAAAGGAACCTGCTTTAAACTCAAATATGTACAGCACTTCAAGCTAATTGGGGAATGTGATTTATGACTGTGAATTGGAGGAGGGAATTGCGCTTTGATACTATGTGCCCAGGGGAGGGGAATTTAGTTTTTGGCTTCAATTATGTAAGTGCTAATATTATGCTACTCAAGGTAAACAATGCCACGAAGTTCTTTTGAAGAGTTTCATCTGTCAGAACCATGACAGCATCTTTGGGAAAACTATGACCTGCATGAATGAGAATCTCTATAGACCCCTCTGTCAATGCTGTGAGAATGGATGCCAATGCTGTGACTACTGAGAATCAGCAGCCATTTTACTTTTGCTTTTAACGTGCCTTTTCTGTTCTAGAGGATTTAGCTAGCCATAACAATGCAGAAGTTTGGGAACTCAAGGACATTATCTGATAAGGTTTTGCCGGGCCAGTTTTGCGCTAATGGGTGAATGTGATTTATGACAGCTTTTGGGGGTGGGAAATACAGCTTGTTACTTTGTATCTGGGGAGGGGGAGGAAATCTCAGTCTTGGGTTCAACTAGGTAAGTGCCGATACTTTGTTTCCTGAATAAAATCTTCTTAAAGGAAGAAATCCTTGCCTTGCAAGTTCTTTTAATTGGTTTCATCTATAGCAAGGGTAAGGGACGCGGTGGCTCAGTGGGTTAGGACGCTGAGCTTGTTGATCAGAAGGTCAGCAGTTTGGCAGGTCAAATCCTAAGTGCCGCGTAACAGAGTGAGCGCCTGTTACTCGTCCCAGCTTCTGCCAACCTAGCAGTTCGAAAGCACGTAAAAATGCAAGTAGAAAAATAGGGACCACTACGGTGGGAAGGTAACAGCATTCCATGCGCCTTTGGCATCTAGTCATGCCAGCCACATGACCACGGAGATGTCCTCGGACAAACGCTGACTCTTTGGCTTTGAAACGGAGATGAGCACAAGCCCCTAGAGTTGGAAACGACTAGCACGCATGTGCGGGGGAACCTTTACCTTTTATTGCAAGGGTAGGCAACCTTGGCTCTTTTATGACTTGTGGACTTCAATTCCCAGAATTCCTGAGCCAAGATGGCTCAGCTTGGTTGGCTCAGGAATTCTGGGAGTTGAAGTCCCTGAGTGATAAAAGAGCCAAGTTTGCCTGCCCCAGATCTATCGGAACCATGACACCCGCGTTGGAAAATTCAGCTTATCACTTCTGATTGTCTGCCCAGTTGTTACTTGTGCTGCTGACTGTGCTCGATTTCCTTAACTTGATCTCATCACCGATGACCCAAAGGAAGGTGGCAAGGGATTATTGGCAGGCCCAGCCAATCAAGCCACCAGCATCGGATCCCTTACCTGCAGTATTTGGCCAGGAGTCGCTCCCAATATTGGCAATCAGCTGCACATCCAGACATGGTGCCCAGCAGGTAAGGGTTGATCTCAATCACCTTGTTGCACTGGAATGTACCTTTGTACGAAAAGGAAAGGAGACAAGAAGACCTATTCAGCCAGTCGGCACAGCTGCCGGGCAACTTTAACCAAAGATTTTACACCCACCATAGATCAGAAGGAAGCTGAGAGCCACTTTCTAGACAAACAGATTTTATAAAAAAAGGCATTTATCTGCTTTTGGCAACTGCATCTGGAATAATTGGATATGTCTAGTTTAATGAAGAGAAGGACGAGGAGGGACATGATAGCAGTGTTCCAATATCTCAGGGGCTGCCACAAAGAAGAGGGAGTCAAGCTAAAAGCACCTGAAGGCCAGACAAGAAGCAATGGATGGAAACTAACCAAAGAGAGAAGCAACCTAGAACTAAGGAGAAACTTCCTGACAGTTAGAACAATTAACCAGTGGAACAACCTGCCTCCAGAAGTGGTGAATGCTCCAACACTGGAAGTTTTTAAGAAGAGAATGGACAGCCATTTGTCTGAAATGGTTTAGGGCAGGGATGTCAAACTGCCGGCCCATGGACCAGATGCATCATGCCGAAACTGTGCCCATCCCAGCTCCGGCAATGGAGAAAAAGTTGTGATACATCGCGACATGTCACGTGACTTGCTTGTCTGACATCCCCGGTATAGGGTTTCCTGCCTGAGCAGGGGGTTGGGCTAGATGACCTTCAAGGTCCCTTCAAATCTTTATGATGATGATGATGATATGATTATGATTATAGTTAGGCTGCATCGGAGGTAGTGAGCTGCAGGGGTGAACTCTACCAGACTAAAGGTGCTTTTTTAAAAGGTAACCTGGACTTATAATAATAATAAAGTTGGAAGGGACCTTGGAGGTCATCTAGTCCAACCCTCTGCTCAGGCAGGAAACCCTATACCATTTCAGACAAATGGCTGTCCAGTCTTTTCTTAAAAACTTCCAGTGTTGGAGCATTCACAGCTTCTGGAGGCAGGTTGTTCCACTGGTTAATTGTTCTAACTGTCAGGAAGTTTCTCCTTAGTTCTAGGTTGCTTTGTTTTTCCTTGAAGATGTTTTGCTTCTTATCCAAGAAGCTTCTTCAACTCTAACTGGATGGTGGAGGAATTCTTCAGTGCTTCAGTTTTTCTTCAGGTCTTCTTCAGCCAGAACAAATTTACGAAGACATTTACGACCTTTGCCCCATCCGCATGATCATGTGATCAAAAGTCAGATGCTCGGCAACTGACTCATATTTATGATGGTCGTTGTGCTGCCACCACGTGGCTGGGTGGAGAAATCACAATGTGGGCAGTCAGACCCTCCTACTATATGATGTATTTCCTTTCCCCTCCCCTTTCTGGGATGGACTTCCTCCTCCTTCTTCCCTAGTGAGCCATGCTTCATTAGCAGAAAACATGGGGTCCCAACATGTAGACCCTGGGACCATTATCATCTTCTAACCTTGGAGACACCTCGGGAATATCTTGGAAATGCTGTACAACGTCATCTGAATTGCAATAAAGGTATTTCTATATAAAAGGTGTTTCTACGAGTTTAAACTATCTGGAGAGACCTGTTAAAGTTAATTATATCTGCTTACACAGACCATAGAAGTCTTACAAGAGATTAATTAAAGCACAACACGTCGTTCCAGAATAGTTAGAAGATGATTTTAAATTCCTCTTGTCTGCATGTTGCTCAACAAACAAAAGTTAGAAAATTTTTCTGCAATCAAGTTTAAAGTAATTTGAATTCCCTCTCTCTGCATCCTTGCTCAGTCAAAAGACTAGTACTAATTTTACTGCCTGCAATCCATCGTGTATGCATGTTATCTGCAAAGCTTAAGTGAAAAATCAGTGATCAATTTAACTAGCTGCATTGTGTGTGTTGTCTACAAGTAAGAAGTCAAGGATAACAATTACTCTTACTGCCTGCATGTGTTTATCTCAATGAAGTTTAAAGTCCAGTTAGAAATGTGTTTTAATTTCTAAAATCTGCAATTTAAAGTTTGTAACGTTTCTACAAGCAAGTTTAAACAGTCAGGAAATGCAATCTGAATTCCTTCTCTCTGCATCCCTCATGTGCATGTTGTTTCTGAGCAAGGCAGAGATAACCAAAGGATTTGGAGATAACATCCTGTGAGCTTTTGTTTGAAAAGGCTAGTAAACATCTCATTGCCTCTTTGCCAGTTATTGCCTGCAATTTAGAATCACTGTTTGCACCTTCAAGTTTGTCAAACGAAAGGAAAGTTTTAAGAAAGTTCCTGCCTGCCTTTTTCAAATAGTTTTTCTCTAAAAGTTTCAGAGATTCACCTTTTGAAAAACAACTCTGCTTCTCTGGCCAGCTATTAAGTGGCCAGAAGGATAGACAATAAAGTAATTTGTTGTCCTGGTAACCAGCTCTTGGTGGTTCACCCCACCTCAGGAATGCGAGCTGTGCGACAGCTTGTAAGCTTGATGTTATACAGAGAGAAAAGCATTCATTGATAGCCATTGTCTTCAGAGTTGAATTTTCTCAAACAAAATTTTGCCAGTTGCAAATGAAACCTATGCAAGCATTTCTACAGAGATCATCCTGTGCTATTAGCCATTGGTTTTAAAGTTGAGCTCCAACAAAAGTTTGCCAGCTAGCAATTTTTTTTCTCTCCTTCCTCTCTGCTGAGAAGACAACAATAAAAGAGCAATTAAGCAATTAGTTGCCTAGTAACAGGCAGGAGTCCTGTGGCCAATCTAAAACGCTTAAATTGTCTGCAAATTCAAAACGCAGCTGAAAGCTTGTATACAGAGAGAGACTTTGCTTCACACTTATAGCAAGCTATGCAAGCATTTTATGATAGGACAATGATCTAAAATCCTAAAATAGGTGTTTTAAACCTCCAAAAAGGAGATCATTCAGCAAGCAAATCAATCCTACCCAGCCCACTAGCTTAAACAAAGAAACGAGGGAGCAATTATCCTCTGTCAGTGACAAGTTACAGCCTACGGTTTAGCTCTCAACACGGAGAGGCAGTTCCTCCAAGGGTTTCAAACCGGCTCACAACTTGTGCTCATAGGGAAGAAGAGTTGCTTCACTTAATGTCTCAACTTAAGCTAGGGAAGGTACCAAGCTTGCATCCAAACAGCGACCCTAGTGGTCAAGAGGTGAAGTTCATGAAGTACTCACCTACACAAGCAGCATTCAAGTGGCTGCCCAGCAATTAAAAGGCTTGTCCTCAGGCACATGTAGAGTGCCCCAGCCCCACTAGCTTAAACAAAGGAACGAGGGAGCAATTATCCTCTGTCAGTGACAAGTTACAGCCTACGGTTTAGCTCTCAACACGGAGAGACAGTTCCTCCAAGGGTTCAAACCAGCTCACAACTTGTGCTCATAGGGAAGAAGAGTTGCTTCACTTAATGTCCTAACTTAAGCTAGGGAAGATACCAGGCTTGCATCCATACAGCGACCCTAGTGGTCAAGAGGTGAAGTTCATTGAAGTACTCACCTACACAAGCAGCATTCCAGTGGCAGCTCAGCATTAAAAAGCTTGTCCTCAGGCACGTGTACAGTGCCCCTAGTGGTCAAAGGGTGAACTTTCTTGAAGTCCCTAACCACGCAGAAGGTGCCCCTAGTGGCCAACAGGTGAACTTCCCTGAAGCTCTGACCGCACAGAAGGCGCCCCCTAGTGGTCGAAGAGCAAAGTTCACCGAGTTTAATCAGAAAATATCTAGAAAATTTCTGTATCTGTCACAGCCATGGCGGAATGTCTCATTGATTTTGAAGAACCGGTTCAGCCAGACAACCCTGAATTGCATCAAGAAGATGGAAGACCCAAGCGTACAATAAAACCAACCCAGAAACTCAAAGAAATTTATGAGGCAAAGAAAGATGAATTTTCCAGTAATCTGTCACAGTTATGGGACAGAACCGCACACGCCATAACAATTTTGCTCAACCCTAATGGTAATCCTACTGAATTAATAGACTCCATAGATCGCCTATTTGTAGCTTATGAACGTTACCAGCGGCTGTCTACAAAATACATAGGTTTTTTGAATGACTCTAATGTAGACGATTCCTCAACAGAATTAATTAAAATTGAGGATCTGAACCAGCAAAGAGATCTCCTGGTGCAAGAGGCAAAGTATAAGGCAAAAAAGCATATTGCTGACCTGCAAGAAACTAGATCTCATAGGTCTACCTCAAGCAGACGCACAGCATGCTCTGTTAGATCCTCTCGCTCCAGAGCTTCAACGATACATGACAAGCTACTAGAAGCACGTGCATACCTAGAAGCAAAGAAAGTACAAGCTTCCTTTGCCAAACAGGAAGCAGAGATGGAAGCACAGGAGAAAGCCCGTCAAGCAGAGATGGAAGCCCAGAGAAAAATCCGCCAAGCAGAGGAAGAAGCCCAAATGAAAATTCTGCAAATAGAAAAGAAACGAGTGGCTGCTTTAGCAAAGCTGAAGATCTATGAACAAGCAGCGAAGAAAAATACCGGTGCAGAGGGCTCCATCCCAATAAAAGTGAAGGCTCCAATGGAGCGCACCAGTCAATATGTGTTAAAGCAAAATGTTTGCAACGATGCAGAGCCATCTTCCACACTGCCTACAAACATCACAGTCACCCCAAAACTGCAAGGGCCTGCACTCCTTCAACACCGCAGCACAAGTGCAGTTTCGGCACTTCCCACTCACCAGTCAAAGACCACAGGTGCGTCAGCTGTGCTTCCCACAACCACCGCAGAAGTCCCGCACCTGCCAGAGCCTACACCTCTTCTTCAAAGCAGCACAGGTGCATCAACTGTGCTTCCTACAGACAGCACAGAAGCCCCAAGCCTGCCAAGGCCAGCACCTCTTCAACGCCCAGAAACAGGTGCGCCAACACCTCAAATTGCATTACCTCTTGCCACTGACAACATAATTTCCAGCAATGATCAATGGTTGAATCAACAACCAGCACAAATTTTAGAGATTACACCACAGTTAAATGATCCTGTAACATCATTTTATCCTGGTGTACCTGATCCTTATTCACCAGAGAACCCTCACACCCAAGAGGTTCCACAAGTTTCTTCGGCATCAAAGAGTGAGAGACCAGACCTCCCTGAGTACGCCAAACACGCGACTCGTCGAGAGCTCACTGCCAATAGCCTCTCAAAGTTTAATGACCATCCAGAAGACTTCAGATCCTGGAAAACAATCTTCAAAGCGGTTGTTGGTGATCTCAACCTTACCGCCAGAAAGGAACTCGACATACTCTTTTCCTTTCCCCTATTCTCATATTTTTGCAGGTTTATAAGTCATCACGCCTGGACGAACAATGAACCCAGCTTCGACTTCGCTGAATCCAGTGTGCCTGCTCCATTACCATCACCAAGGTATGATAACACAGCAGCTCAACACAGAGACTCACGTGGAGCTGTGTCTACAAGAAAGATGGACATTTCACTTCCTGTATCATCTCCTCCTCTATGGAGTGATTCAGGTGGTAGCATTTCACCTCCTGTACCATCCTCTCCTCTTTGGAGTGATTCAGGCGGTGGCAACTCACATCCTGCACCACCTCCTCCTAAATGGAGCAATTCAGGTGGTGGGGACGAATACGTTACAGGTGCTGTGCTTCATATGGCCATTTTTCTAAAAATTGAAAAGCCTTCATCAAGTGCACAGAATGTGGCAGCGACAAACATGATACAGCTACGCATCCTGATCCACTTCCAGGCAATCCACAGCAACCACCTGTATCCAACCCTGCTTCAAGTTATGGCGGGGAGCAGCATGGCGGGGAGCATCAAAGTCATGCTCCAGTCACCAATGTTTCATCTTCACCCAATCTCCAAGCTACAGACCTTGTTCTGTTTAAGGACCAACGAGCTCAGGAATGGAAAAGCACTAAAACCTCCATATCAAGGCGTGTCCCTGAACGACGCCCTTCTCACTGGTCCAAACTTAACCAACAATCTTGTAGGTGTACTCATGAGGTTCAGAAAAGAACCCGTCGACTTAACAGCTGACACTGAGCAAATGTTTCATTGCTTTAAAGTAAGAGAAGACCATAGGAACTTCTTAAGGTTTCTGTGGCACCGTGACAACAACATGGACAATGACATCACCGAATATCGCATGAAAGTACATGTCTTTGGAAACAGTCCCTCACCTGCTGTTGCAACATATGGTCTACGAAGGACCGCTCTAGAAGGTGAGAAAGACTATGGTGCAGATGCTCGACATTTCGTCGAAAGGGACTTCTATGTGGACGATGGACTCAAATCCTTACCCACAGACGAAGAAGCCATAAACCTACTTCAAAGGATACAAAGTATGCTTTCTGAAGCTAATCTTAGACTCCACAAATTTGCCTCAAACAGTGCCGCAGTTATGAAAGCCTTCCAGCCCAGTGATTATGCCAAAGGATTTAAGGACCTTAACTTGGGAGTGGACATGCCCCCCGAACAGAGAAGTTTGGGTCTACGATGGAACTTATCTAACGACACCCTGGGCTTTCATGTCAGCTCTATCGATAAACCATTCACCAAACGTGGTGTTTTGTCAGTAGTGAATAGCCTGTATGATCCACTTGGTTTCGTAGCTCCCATCACCATACAAGGTAAATCCTTACTACGACAGCTTTCAGAGTCCACTAAAGACTGGGACACACCATTACCAAGAGACAAGCTCCCAAAATGGGAGTCCTGGAAACAATCTCTACATGCCTTAGATGGAATCAACATACCACGCTGCTACACTCCAGCCTCCCTTACAGCAAGTCAGACCAGGGAAATTCACATTTTCTCAGACGCATCCACTGAGGCCATAGCAGCTGTTGCCTATCTCAAGGTTAAAGACTCCATAAATCGGACCCACATTGGGTTCTTGTTTGGCAAAGCCAAGTTGGCACCTAAGCCTGAGCACACAATCCCTAGACTTGAACTTTGTGGGGCCGTATTGGCTGTTGAAATTGTAGACTTCATATTGCGTGAGCTGGACATTCACATACATGACATTAAATTTTATACAGACAGCAAGGTTGTCTTAGGCTACATACACAACCAGACAAAACGCTTTTATGTTTATGTCAGCAATCGTGTAGAACGGATCAGAAAATCCTCTAAGCCTGAACAATGGCATTACATTCCATCAGAACTTAATCCTGCAGATCACGCTACAAGACCACTATCAGCAAGTGCTTTTACAAGTTCCTCTTGGCTAACAAGTCCTAAGTTCCTGCTTGATCATACAGAAGAAAACAAAGTCGAATCCTTTGATCTTCAAGATCCGGACAATGATCCGGAGGTTCGTTCTGAAATCAAGACTCTTCTTACCAGATTTGAACAAAGAACCATCATGGACTGTCAACGCTTTGAACGGTTCTCCGAGTGGAAAAAGCTCGTACGCACCATCGCAAGGTTAGTCCACATCGCACGATGTTATCACACCAAGTCCGATGACATTGAATGTCAAGGCTGGCACTTGTGTAAAAACCCTCTATCAGCAAAAGACATCGCTAACAGTGAGCTGCTCATCATATGCTGTGTACAACAGAATGTCTTTAGTGCAGAATTCAAATGCATCCAGGACAAACGGAACATTCCAAAAAACAGTCCAATCGCCAACCTGAACCCATTCATAGACATTCACAGCATGCTAAGGGTTGGCGGTCGTTTACATAAGGCCAATTTGGGAGAGCGTGAACAGCATCCTCTCATAATACCTGGTCGTCATCATCTCTGTACCTTGCTCATACGCCATCACCATGAAGAGGTTAAGCACCAAGGCAGACATTTCACAGAAGGTGCCATAAGAGCGGCAGGCTTTTGGATTGTAGGAGCAAAAAGACAGATTGCAGCTATACTGCACAGATGTGTGCAATGCTGTAAATTAAGAGGAAGGCATCAGCAACAACAAATGTCAGACCTGCCAACCGACAAACTAAGCACTGACCCACCATTCACTCATGTTGGTCTGGACGTTTTCGGCCCATGGTCGGTAACAGCACGTAGGACACGTGGCGGCCAAGCAAATAACAAGCGTTGGGCAGTCCTATTCACTTGTATGAGCATACGTGCAGTACACATTGAGGTTTTGGAATCCATGGATACCTCATGTTTCATTAATGCTCTAAGGCGATTTCTTGCCATAAGGGGACCAGTAAACTCATTAAGATCTGACTGTGGAACTAATTTCATTGGAGCCTGCAAAGAATTAGACATCAATTCTAAGTCAGTCCAGGACTTTTTAGCTGGAAAGGGCTGCACTTGGATCTTTAATCCTCCTCACTCTTCCCACATGGGCGGCTCATGGGAGAGAATGATAGGAATCACACGTAGAATATTGGACTCTATGTTAATGGACTTGAACTCCACAAGGCTTACTCATGAGGTCTTGACCACCTTATTAGCAGAAGTGTCTGCTATAATCAACTCAAGACCACTAGTACCAGTGTCTACCGATCCAGAATTCCCGACCATCCTCACTCCAGCTACTCTTCTCACTCAAAAGCTTGGATCTGTTCCTGTTCCACCTGGAGATTTTGGAAAAGGAACTCTGTATCATGATCAATGGAGGAGAGTACAACACCTTGCCAACTGCTTCTGGAATCGATGGAAGATGGAATATCTTTCTCTTTTGCAAAGTCGCAGAAAATGGAAAAATCAATACCCCAATCTTCAAGTTGGAGACCTTGTTCTGCTCAAAGACCAACAAGTTCAAAGAATTGAGTGGCCCATGGGACTTGTCGAGAAGGCCATTCTCAGCGACGATGGGAAGGTACATAAAGTGGAAGTAAGGGTCGCAAAGCAAGGCACCATAAAAACCTTCATCAGACCCATTACAGAACTCATCCTGCTTCTACCTCTTGAAGACTGAACTCGTTGCTTTCCCTGTTGAATCCTGCCTTCAAGAAGAAAAGTGCCTTCAACCTGATCCAGACTATTGAAGCCTGAAAAGGCAATTGTTATTGTTGCAATATATATGCATGTTCTTTTATATCTTTCAGGTCTTGAACGCAACAAGCAAAACCTCAGCCTGAAATGGCAGTTTATTATTGCAATATGTATGCATGTTTATTTTATATATCTCAGGTTTTTATGTCCTATATGGACGCATGTTTACCTCTTATATCTCTCAGGTTTTTATGCCTCATATATCATGTTTATTTTTTATATCCCTCAAGTTTACATTTATATGTATGCATGTTTATTTTTATATATTTTTCTCAGATGTATTACCTATACTTCTTAGGCGTTTTCTGACAACAACAAACCACAAACGTGTTCACATTTGCATAACTACCGTTATGGGATTTTATATGGTGGTATTATGAAATACCAGACGGGGAGTGTGCTGCCACCACGTGGCTGGGTGGAGAAATCACAATGTGGGCAGTCAGACCCTCCTACTATATGATGTATTTCCTTTCCCCTCCCCTTTCTGGGATGGACTTCCTCCTCCTTCTTCCCTAGTGAGCCATGCTTCATTAGCAGAAAACATGGGGTCCCAACATGTAGACCCTGGGACCATTATCATCTTCTAACCTTGGAGACACCTCGGGAATATCTTGGAAATGCTGTACAACGTCATCTGAATTGCAATAAAGGTATTTCTATATAAAAGGTGTTTCTACGAGTTTAAACTATCTGGAGAGACCTGTTAAAGTTAATTATATCTGCTTACACAGACCATAGAAGTCTTACAAGAGATTAATTAAAGCACAACACGTCGTTCCAGAATAGTCGTAGAGTCCTGGCCTCATGTGATCCCTTCTTGTGACCTTCGGACAAGCAAAGTCAATGGTGAAGCCAGATTCACTTAACCACCAGGTTGCTCAGTTGTCAACTTCAGGGATTCACTTAACCCAAGGGGTCTTCAAACTTGGCCCTCGTGGACTTCAGCTCCCAGAATTCCTCAAGAATTCCTCAAGGAATTCCTCAAGGAATTCCGGGAGTTGAAGTCCACGAGTCATTAAAAGGGCCAGGTTTGAAGAGCCCTAACTTAACCACTGAGGCAAGGAAGACAGAATTGCAGCAAACCACAGAATTGCTCACAGATGTAGTTGCCAGCCGATGCCCGGGAATCGGTAGCCACGATGACCCCATGCTGGAAGGTGAAGGCCAAGGTGGTGGTGCCATGGACCGGCTGGACCTGGGAACCGCCACTCTCAGAGAGGCTGTTGAGGACCTCGGAGGGCTGTGGGGAGGGAAGGCGAAACAGGTGAGGAAGGGTCTTGATGAGGATGGAGAGTGGAGCCAGGGGAACCCTCCACCGCTCCATTTTACCAGTGGGAAGAGCTAGAAATAGAAGAGCGGCTTCTTCTGGCACTGGCACACAGACACACACACACAAAACTTGAGCCAAGTTCGGCACTTCCTTTGCCTTCCAGCGGGGAGGCAGCCAAGCAAAGGCCTCCCCAGGACTCAGAATCGGGCCCAAGTCCCCCCCTCCCTCCTTTGACCCAACGTCATCCGGACACTAAAAGGTTTTTTGGGGTGGGTGTGTGAAAATTTGCTGCCCCGAAGAGGTTAACGTCCTGTTCTGGGCAGCGGTCCAAAGAATGCATTGTTTTTGGGGGGGAATGGGCGGGGAGGACACTCTGCACACACTCAGATGCACTTTGCCGCGTTTCTCCAAAGGTGCGCCCGCCCTCCCTCCTTCTTTCCTCCCCCCCCCGCCGCCCGCCCTTCGGCCGCACAAATCACAGACACACAAACACGCGCAACCACACAGACATACCGCCCCGGTCCCAAACCTGCGCCAAGTTCAGCCCTCCCCGGGGCTCGGAATCGGGCCCAAGACCACCACCCCCTCCCCACCCCATTTCGCCCCACCGTGATGCGGCAGCTAAAAAGTTTTCGGGGATGGAGAATTTCTCTCCGGAGAAAATTCTAGGCACTAAGCCAAACAATGCAACGGGAAGGGGTTGGAGGGGGGGGGGGAAGAGGGGGAGACACTCTGCGTATGCTCAGATGCACTTTGCCGCAGGTCTCCGCTGCCACTCCCTGGGTGCGTCCCTCCCTCCTTCCCTCTTCCGCCCGGCCGCCTCCAAGGCCGGCACTTTCCGCGCTCCCCCCACCTGCATCCCCGGGAGCACCGCCATCTGGGGCTCCCGAACCCCGAAAGCGTAGTGCGAGAGGCCTTGGCGGGGCCCGGCGGCGGCGACCCCTCCGGGCAGAGGCCAGTCCCAGTCCCCGCGGGACCGTCCGCAGACATCCAGGAGAGCCATCGCCGCTTCTTCCTCTCCGGCGCGGTGAAAGCGAAAGTGGCGCTTGTCCCCCCCCCCCCGCGCGCGCCTCTTTCCAACGGGCGGGGCTAGGAGGGGAAGGGCCCTCTTTGCCCCCCCCCCCACCCCAACGTGGCCCTTGGGGGACAGGGCTGGCCACGTCCACAAGCAGAAATGAGCCGGGGGGGGGGTGTCGAGGGAACTAAAGTGAGGGGTTCCCCGGGGGGGGGGAAGCTGTGAACCCATTGCCTCCCATGCCCGCATTCTGGGCAGATCCTCACATCTGTCCATTCCTGCGTGTCCCAAAGGTGCTTTTTTTTTTTTCCAGGAGCCAAACTGGACTTTCTTGGTGGTTTTTGTTTTTTTTTTGAAGACATTTCGCTTCTCATCCAAGGAGCTTCATCAACTCTGACTGGGATGGTGGGTGGGTGGGGGGGGCAGTGGAAGGACTTACGCTCCTTGCAGACAGTTGGTCGTTTGCCTTCTTTTTGGAGAGTCGTTGAGGCCACCATCCAGTCAGAGCTGAAGAAGCTTCTTGGGTGAGAAACGAAAGGTCTTCAAAGAAAAAAAAATCAAGAAAGTCCAGTTTTGCCTGGGGGGGGGGAGGGGAAAGCACCTTTGGCAAAACCGTGACCCAGATGACTTGAGAATCTCCAGAGACGTTCCTGCGTGTCAGGAGTCAGTCCTGAAGACGTTCCAGGAGGGCGATAGGAATGTGTGATTCTGCCCTGGCAGCGCACCATGGACCTTGTGGTCCGACCCCTCTGGAAATGGCTGTTGTAGGCTTTAGCCAAAGAACTTAATTTTGACAAAGGGGTGCCTGGCTGGTTTCCTACAGCCCTGGATCCTTCCCGGTCCCGCGGCCTGTTAAGCTTTGCTTGTTGTGGAAAAGCAAGAAACTTTGTCATTCACACGAAGCGCCACGATCAGAGTTGATAACTCACAAATCCTCCATTGATTTAAACTGGGGGCGATTATCTTGGGGGGCCGAAGAGCGAGGGGGCGCCTATTCTCCAGTCTCCGTCACAAAGCAGGGGATCGATTGAGGGATCAATCAGAATAGAGCTGGAAAGGGACCTTGGAGGTCTTCTAGTCCAACCCTATGCTCAAGCAGGAGATCCTATCCCCTTCCAGAGAGGTTGACTGTCCAGTCTTTTCTTAAAAACCTCCACTGATGAAGAACCCACAACTTCTGAAGGCAAAGCGGTTCCACTGACCCAGGGGTCTTCAAACTTGGCCCTTCTGTGACTCGTGGACTTCAACTCCCAGAATTCCTCAGCCAGCGTGCCTGGCTGAGGAATTCTGGGAGTTGAAGTCCACAAGTCATAAAAGGGCCAATTTTGAAGACCCCTGCCCTGATCGATCAATAGATGGGTATCTATCAATACATTCTATTATCAGCAGATAGATTAATTGATTGTGTGCCATCAAGTCAATATCAACTCTACGGGCCACACAGAGTTTCTCCAGGACGATATGTCCCTCGCCTAGTGCTTCAACTCTTCCCACGACGCCCCCAATTGCCACTGAGTCCATCCCCCTTGCTTGATGTTGGTCCTCTTTTCCTGGAAAAAGCCGAGATTCCCGCCACTACCGCTTGGTTGCATCTCTCCACCTCCAGGGGGCGCCCCTACTCTTCTCCATAGCTGCCAGGGGAAACCCCGCTAGCTGCAGCCCTCCGTAACTAAAGCCGCTTAGCAACTGCTGACGCAATGACATTCTCTTCTGCCGTTGGCTGGGGGATCCAATACTTGAGATTGGCTGTTTTTCCCCGGTGCCAGCGGTCGCAGCGGAAGAGGTTTGTGTTCAAACTTGGAGGAAGAGACAACAATAGTCTGCGCTAGGCTGATAACGCTAGCCTGATAGCCAAAAGGGCGAATGATCGGCGAGTTCCAGTAATAAAAGTCAAGGTCAAAGCCAATACGCTGGGTGGAAAAAAAAGATTAAATATATAAAGAGCATCAAACTAATAACAACGGTTGAGGCAGCCCGCCTTAGAATGAATAAGGAAGATATTGAAGGAATGAGCAGTTTCTGATTTTTATGATCAACATCAAGAGCAGGGGGTCGTCAAACTTGGCCCTTTTATCACTTGTGGACTTCAACTCCCAGAATTCCTGCCTGGCTGAGGAATTCTGGGAGTTGAAGTCCATAGAATCAAGAATACGTGAAGTATTAATACCACTTTACAATGCCCTGGTAAGGCCACACTTGGAATACTGCATCCAGTTTTGGTCACTACTGCGTAAAAAAGATGTTGAGACTCTAGAAAGAGTACAGAGAAAAGCAACAAAGATGATTAGGGGACTGGAGGCTGAAACATATAAGGAACAGTTGCTGGAATTGGGTATGTCTAGTTTAATGAAGCATTAAGGGTGACATGAAAGCAGCATTCCAATATCTCAGGGGCTGCCGCAAAGAAGAGGGAGTCAAGCTATTCTCCAAAGCACCTGAAGGCAGGACAAGAAGCAATGGATGAAAACTAATCAAGGAGAGAAGCAACCTGGAATTGGTGATCGCCAATAGTGAAAGCAGATAGCTTGAGGGGCTCTTTGAGGATACTGCTTCTAATGTACAGTATTTGGGTGGATTATCTGGCTAGAGAAACCATATAATCCAGGGGTCCCCCAGCCACAGCCTATTGGCTACCAGGCTGACTGAGTCGCTGGCCTGCACGCACAGCTCCACTTATGTGAGGGTCGCCCAATTTGCTCAATCTTCACAGGTGTTTGTGGCCCATCACATGAGCTTCATGGGCATTCACACCCCCACTTTGCAAGAGCTTTGTGGGCTTTCGCAGTCCCACACGCATGAGCTTTGCGGGCTTTTGCAGCCCCACTCACACGAGCCTTGCACGGTTTGACTCCACTCGCCTGAGCTTTCTGGACATTTGCAAACCCATTTGTGCAAGCCTCGTGGGCGTTCATGGCCCCACTTGTGCAAGCTTCATGGGCGTTCGCGGCCCCACTTGTGCAGGCATCACCACGAGAATCATAGGTGTTTGTTGTTGTGATTCCTCACCAGCCAGTGGATCCAGCAGCTGAGGAATCATATGAGGAGGAAGAGCCTGGAGTGACATTAGAGTCAGAGGAAGGCTCTGAGGAGGTCCAAGACTTACAGTCTGACGAGCCTGGCCCCTCTACTTGCACTCAGGCTGAGACACAGCTGTGCTGGGAGTCTGAGTTGGGCAATGACAAAGCACAGCTGGGAAATATTCAGGATGCATGACAGTGCTGGCAAGAAAAGAGCGTAGGACAGAGGAATGCAATGGGGTGGCTCCAAAGGCAAAGAAGAAGGCACTAGGAAGCCATGCCTTGGCTGAAATATAAAAGGGAAGGTGTGAGAAGTGCTGGTTGCCAAAGGCAACCATTCATGTTGAGGATCGAGTTTCTGTGAACTGTGCTTGCCTTGGACATTGACTCAGGTTTGTGAATAATAAAAGGGGCTGGTTTTTCTTGCGGTTCCTGCCTGCTTGTTGGAAGAGGGGTTTCTCCTTGTGAGCATAACAAGGACTCATGTAGGCTGGGACAGAACATTTGTAGCCCCACTCATACGAGCGTCACCTTGAGCTTCGCAGGCATTCACGGCCTCACTCGCGTGAGCTTCACAGGCATTTGGAGCCCGACTTGTGCGAGAGTCACAAGTACCACGGGTGTTTGTGGTGCCATTCACGCGAGCGCTTACAGCCCCACTCGCGTGAGCAATGTGTATTCATGCACGCACATGTGTTCATCCCTCAACAACACCATCCCTTCTTTCCCCTTTCCCAGGGCCACCCAATCCCGAAAGGTTGGGGAACTCTGATATAATCGTCCTATTAGTGTGAAAAAACAATGTATTGAATGATAGATGCAGTTTTTTAAAAAAACAGCAAATGTTAGATATGCATTTATTTTTATATATACAAATACATTTGTTTGTGCACCAGAAAACTATGGTGAACCAGTTGGTTTAAGTCTGAGCCCAGAACACCCACTTCATTGCAGGAGCCTCTACCCAAGTGTCTTTCAAAATTTGGACCCTTCCCCAATCTGGGTTACAACTGTCACGTGAGCCACAAATTAGAAGGTCCCAAAATATGAATTTGTGATCTGGTCAGCTAGGAGAGGAAGAAAGCAAAGTTAAAAATAATGGAATCCAAACTGTTTTACAACTTCAGGCAAAGAAAAGATGCAGACTAACTCTGAAGATGGTAATAAGTTCAGCATCGGCATCTTCTGCTAGAGCTGAAGGTGGCAGAGGAGGAGCTGTGCCCAGGTTTACTGGCATCCATGCCAAAAAAAAAAAACAGAGAGAGAAGGAGAGAGAGAGGACAGGCTTCAAATGCGTGAATGCCATCTTGCCTGTTTTAATCCTTTCTGCCTGGCTTGACAGCAAAGTCCTCTAACATTTGACTTGCTAAATCTTTTAGATCAGGAAGCTGCTGATCACTCCGTAGTAGCGGCAGCCCTGAACTAGAGGCAAGCCCACAAAAGGGGGAGCTGGGCTTGCATCCTCCCAGAAGACATCCAATGTCCGAGCTGGTCTCAAGGAAGCATTTACCTCTGAAGGTCATAGCAACAGAGAACAGAGAAGAGTAAAGTGAAGAGCAACAAAGATGATCAGGGGACTGGAGGCTAAAACATATAAGGAACAGTTGCTGGAATTGGGTATGTCTAGTTCACAGGTCTGCAACCCACGGCTCCGGAGCCGCATGTGGCTCTTTCAGCCATCTCCTGCGGCTCCCAGTCCTCTGCCATGTGCAGTCCAAAAAAAAAAAAAAAAGTGGGACAAAAAAAGTTCAACCAATCAATTCAAATATGCAGGGTAGGTGCATATCTTGCCTTGGCTCCACTCTTCAGTCAAACCCTGTTCTGCGCATGCGCGCCTGTACGCTCATGTGCACACATTTTTTGCAGCTCCCAGTTTTTCCTTTTGTGAGGGAACCAGTTCCGAGTGGCTCTTTCACTGTTTCAGGTTGCTGACCCCTGGTCTAGTTTAACAAAGAGAAGAGTGAGGGGTGATATGATAGCAGTATTCCAATATCTCAGGGGCTGCCACAAAGAAGAGGCAGTCAAGCTATTCTCCAAAGTGCCTGAAGGCAGGACAAGAAGCAATGGATGGAAACTAAGGAGAAACTTCCTGACAGGACAATTAACAGAAGCAGTGAATGCTCCAACACTGGAAGTTTTTAAGAAGAGACTGGACAGCCATTTGTCTGAAATGGTATAGGGTTTCCTGCCTGAGCAGTGAGTTGGACTAGAGGACCTCCAAGGTCCTTTCCAACTTATTATAAACAAGGTCTCCTCACTAAGGCAGGGTTGTCCAACCTTCGCCATTTTAAGATTTGTGGACTTCAACTCCCAGATCCCAAAGATGGTTTTTCAGAGGCAACTGGACTTTTTCCTTTGAATACGTTTCGCTTCTCATTCAAGCCAAAACTTGAAGAAGCTTCTTGGATGAGAAGCAAAACATCTTCAAGGAAAAACCAAGGAAGTCCAGTTGCCTTTTGAAAAAGCACCTTTGGGACATCTAAGCACAATCCATTATTGCTGTTAGTTGCAAAGTCGTGTCCGACCCATCGTGACCCCATGGACAACATTCCTCCAGGCCTTCCTGTCCTCTACCATCTTCTGGAGTCCATCTGGTTTTATTCATTCGTTCCTCCATCCATTCATTTGTTCATTCATTCACTTACTCACCCATCATTCATTGGTAGTTAATTATATCCCATTTATAAATAACTCAAAATGGCAAACACACACAAATATCCCTCTTCCTGGTTTTCCCCACAACAACCCTGTGAGGTGGGTCAGACTGAGAAAGACTGACATCCCTTAAAAAAAGTACTTACAGTATTTTAAAGAGCAGCCTTCTATGTGATTCCCTGTGGGATCATCTGAAACCCTCCATTTTTCTTTGGTTTCGGCAAGACAAGCTAACAAGCCGCCATCTACTTAAACTCTGAATATCTTTTCCCCCACACACACCTAAAAAAATGTTTCCTGCTGCCACAACATTTAAACCGTGACTTCTAAACAGCAGCTTTAGAATTTTCGGAATGACCAACTGTCAAATCAACGAGAGTGTCGTGTTGCTGAGTCTTCTCTCCATTGTACCAAGCTCGCAGGTGAGCGATAGGTGCTGCTTTGGGCTCCAGACCGGAACACCTGCCTGTTTTCACATCCAGTTATCAATCCCTATTGTTCCCATTGGGGCTGCTGCTCCTGTTCCCCTCTGCCCCATTTGGCTGCTTCTGCAGCAGCTGCCAGTAGAGCCCCTTCTTCTCGACCAGCTCCAGGTGGGTCCCCTTCTCACGGATCTCCCCGTCTTCCATGACCAGGATGAGATCAGCCTGCTCCACGTCGCGAAGCCGGTGCGAGATCAGGAGAACGGAGCGGCTGTGGCGAGCTTCTCCCTTGTAGATTTCTTGCTCCAGCTACGTGAGGCCAAACATGGGGCGTCCGAAAGAGAAGAAAAGTTAGAAAGGCGGGGGGGGGGGGAAAGGGGGGAACCACAAGGCCGGGTCAGAGAGAAAGTAAATAAGTTGGGCATCGGGGAAAATGAAAAAAAAAGTACCTCACCCGCCATTAACTACAACCTCCATGCTTGCTTCGTCACCTTTCCTGCTAAGTGTTTCTCCCATCTTGGCAGCCTGAAGAGGGGTGGACCACCATCTTAGCTGGGGAATTCTGGGAGTTGAAGTCCACCCAACTTCAAGCTGCCAAGGTGGGCACCTGAAGTTCTCAACTTAGAACAGTTTGTTTTAGTGACCATTTTGAAGTTACAATGGCACTGAAAAAAGTGACCTCTGACAGTTTTCATATTTAATGACCGTTACAGCATCTCCATGGTCAGGAGTAGGCAACCTTGGCTCTTTTATGACTGGTGGACTTCAACTCCCAGAATTCCTGAGCCAGCATGGCTCAGCTTGGAAACCTCTCCCTTTCCCCTCAGCATGGCTGGCTCAGGAATTCTGGGAGTTGAAGTCCACGAGTCATAAAGCGGCCTAGGCCAGGGGTAGGCAACCTTGGCTCTTTTATGACTCGTGGACTTCAACTCCCAGAATTCCTGAGCCAGCATGGCTCAGCTTGGAAACCTCTCCCTTTCCCCTCAGCGTGGCTGGCTCAGGAATTCTGGCAGTTGAAGTCCACGAGTCATAAAAGAGCCAAGGATGCCTACCCCTGTTTATGGTCATGTGATAAAAATTCAGACGCTTGGCAACTGATTCATATTTATGAAGGTTGCAGGGTCCCCAGATCACGTGATCCCCTCTTGTGACCTTCTGAGAAGCAAAGTCAATGGAGAACCCTAACTTTAAAAACCATTTGACTAACTTAACGGCAGTGATTCACTTGCCACCATTGTGGCAAGAAAGGTCATAAAATGGAGTAGAACTCACTGAACAACTTTCTCACTTAGCAGCAGAAATTTTGGGCTCAGTTGTATATAGAAGGATCCTGAGAAAAGGCAGCCATGAAGGTGGATAGGCAGTCTAGCTTTCCTATAGGAAGTAAGCCGTCACTCTTCTGATATAAAGAAAATCAAGATTTACTCTATCTGTGTATCACCTCTCTCTCTCATCTGTCTCTATCATCTATCTATATCACTATCTATCTCTATCATCTCTCTTTTCTCTCATCTCTGTCATGTATCACTCTCTATCATCTATCTATCTATCTATCTATCTATCTATCTATCTATCTATCTATCTATCTATCTATCTATATCTATCATATATCTCATCTTCTATCTCAGATTGTTGGGGGCAATAAGCTGACTTTGTAATAATGCCGCTTGGGTGTGTGTGTGTGAAAGCCCTAATAAGCAGGCATATGCATAGGATGAAGGCTACTGCTAAGCTTGTAAGCCGCCCTGAGTCTTCGGAGAAGGGCGGGATATAAATGGAATTTAAATAAATAAATAAATAAATAAATAAATAAATAAATAAATAAATAAATAAATAAATCTCTATCATCCATAACCATCATTTCTCTTCTTTTCTCTATCATCTCTTACTCTGTCAATCTCTCTCTTTCATCTCTCATCTGTCTCATTCTATCATCTTTCTATCCTCTCATCTATCTGTATCATCTATCACTATCTCTATCATCTCTCTTTTCTCTCTCATCTTTCTCTCTCATGTATCATCTCTCTCTCTCTATTTTTCTATCATCTATCACTTATCTATCTCTAATCTATCATATATCTCTCATCTATCTCATCTCTCTATCATCCATCACCATCTATCATCTCTTTTCTCTATCATCTTACTCTATCATTCTCTCATCTGTGTCATTCTCTCTATCATCTATCTTTCTATCATCTATCCTCTATCCATCTGTTTGTCTATCATCTATCACTATCTCTCTGATCTATCTTTTCTCTCTCATCTCTCTCATGTATCATCGCTATCTATCTTTCTATCTTATCTATCTATCTATCTATCTATCTATCTATCTATCTATCTATCTATCTATCTATCTATCCAATCTATCATCTCTCTCTCATCTATCTTTGTATCTCTATCTCATCTATCATCCATCACCATCTATCATCTCTCTTCTTTTCTATCTCTATCATCTCTCATCTCTTAGTCTCATCTCTCTCTCTCTCTCTCTCTCCTGCTTTTATTATTTATTATTAAGATACAGCAAACATATCTAAGATACTTCTTCCTCCTGTTTTCAGGGCTGTTTGGGGCCACTAACCCTCCAATACCCCCCACCCTTCCCTCCACCCCCAATATAGACTTCCAGTGGAAACTGGAGGGGAGGGGAGGGTCTGTCTCTCTCAGTTCCACCTGCTACCCTGACCCCAGCTGGGCCAAGCAGAAAGCCTTCTCCTGTTCGAAAATCTCACTGTGGTTTAACGGAAACCCCACAGAATTCTTCTGAACGTTAGGCCACTTCCTCTTTCCTTTGCTGCTTAAATTCTGCCCATAATTCGCCTTCTCAGAACATTTCTGCCCCCTGGTGCCCACCATTCTCACCTGCTTCTGGTTCGCCGTGTCCAGGGCGCTGGTGGCATCATCTAGAATCAGGACGGTGGGGTTTCGGATCAAAGCTCGGGCGAGAGCGATCCCTTGCTTCTGCCCCCCGGATATCTGCTTGCCTGCTTCCCCAGCACCTGCAGGAAGAGACAGAAATGGAGGCGTTCTGCGGTCAGACCCTCCCAAGCTTCTTGCTTGTCCATTTTCATTCTAAGAACTGCTTCGTTGATCCCCTAATGCAGGGGTCTTCAAACTTGGTCCTTCTATGACTTGTGGACCAACTCCCAGAATTCCCCCAACTAGCACATGGAGAATATGCTTTAAGTCAGGGGTCTTCAAACTTGACCCTTCTGTGACTTGTGGACTTCAACTCCCAGAATTCCCTCAACCAGCACATGGAGAATATGCTTTAAGTCAGGGGTCTTCAAACTTGACCCTTCTGTGACTTGTGGACTTCAACTCCCAGAATTCCTCAGCCAGCGTGCCTGGCTGAGGAATTCTGGGAGTTGAAGTCCGCAAGTCATAGAAGGCCCAATTTTGAAGACCCCTGCTTGTGGACTTCCATTCCCAGAGTTCCTCAGCCAGGCATGCTGGCTGAGGAATTATGGGAGTTGAAGTCCACAAGTCATAAAAGGGCCACGTTTGAAGACACCTGTTTGTGGACTTCAACTCCCAGAATTTCTCAGCCAGGCACGCTGGCTGAGGAATTCTGGGAGTTGAAGTCCACAAGTCATAAAAGGGCCAAGTTTGAAGACCCCCTGCCCTAATAGCTTAATTCTGGAATAATGACCCCCTTTTTACATCACATCCGGTGCAATCTTTTTTCCTTTTTTAATGTTTTATTGATTTTCTAATTTTACATTTAAGTATTTAAAAAGCAATGTGGCGGCTGAGTTAATCGATAATTCAATGACATCTTTAGTCCCGGTCTCAAAGTACCCCATGAAACATTTCCTCTCTTTTCCCCTTAGTTTTTCCTGTCCCAGATTTAAACTAATACGTATTATTATATCAATTAAATAAAAAAGAACAGTCTTGCATTTATCAATAATTTTTAGCTTATACATTATCCTGGTTATTTTAACATTCAGTCTTTATAGACAATCAATGTCCTAATTAGTTTTTCCCAATTTTTAGTTTCCCATTAATATTTAAATTTAACATTTAATATTTGTAATTTCCAAGTTTTAAGTAATCAAAGTTCCCCTTTATCACAATTCATCACAAAATCTAATATTCAGGATACACGTCTTATCTATTTGACTATATTCTATTTCTCACCATCTTCCATCATCTAATTAATAATACAGTATAACATTCTTATTTTCTATTATTTTCCAAACGTCTTAGTCACCAAAGTTTCTCTTGTTTCAACATCAAATACCGCCTCTCTTTTTCTCTTAATATCTACTATCTCATTTTTAAGCTAGTACAGTTCTTATTATGTCGCCTAAGTAAAAACATGTTTATTATATTTATCAGTATAAAAAGGTAAAGGTGCTAGTCATTTCCAACTCTAGGGGCCGGTGCTCATCTCCGTTTCAAAGCCGAAGAGCCAGCGCTTGTCCGAGGACGTCTACGTGGTCATGTGGCCGGCATGACTAGACGCCAAAGGCACACGGAACGCTGTCACCTTCCCACCGTAGTGGTCCCTATTTTTCTACTTGCATTTTTACGTGCTTTCGAACTGCTGGGACGAAGTAACAGGCGCTCACTCTGTTACGCGGCACTCGGGATTCGACCCGCCAAACTGCCAACCTTCTGATCGACAAGCTCAGCGTCCTAACCCACTGAGCCACTGCGTTGCTTCTCTTAGCTTTTATATATGTATCTTATTTACTTTTATGTTCAACCTTTATAAACAAATCAATATTCAAATTTAACTTTTAATAGTGATACTTCCAAGTTTTAAATGACCAAAGTTTTCTTTATCTCAGTTCATAACGAAATCTAATATTCAAAGTACACATCATGTCTATTTGAGTCTTATTCTATTTTAATCCTCACTAATAAGTCAAAACCTCAATTTTCTTCAGCCTTATGCTAGTTTTCTTCCAATCTTTTCGCCATCCTGTCCGATAGCTGGCAGGTTGGTGGAACATGGCAACTCATCAGGCCTAGTCCTGCCTCTTCCTTGGGGTCAAAGCTCCACAGAGCCACAGACAGATGTTTTTCCCCCCCAATAAAGGAAAACATCTGTGGGAAAGGATTGAAATGGGGGGGGGTTGTCCTGGGTACACTTGGAGCACGGCTGTTTTCTTGCATATGTTTCCATACCTGCCCTACACACCGTCCTCAACCTAAGGCCACAATTGAGCCCAACATATTTGTTGCTAAGTGAGACAGTTGTTAAATGAGTTCTGTTCCATTTTATGACCTTTCTCGCCAGAGTGGTTCAGTGGATTGCTGCAGCTGCCAAGGTAGTAACGTGGTTGTCCATGGGATCTGTCTCCCCCACTGACTTTGCTTGTCGGGAGGCCGTGAAAGGGGATCACATGAACCCGGGACACGGTGACCATCACAGCTACAGCACTTAAGACGTATACACTGGTTCGTAATGCTTTGCAGCCCTCTGGTTTACAGAGTCAGCATATTGGGTTTGCAGCCTGCTGGTTTACAGAGTCAGCCTATCTGCCTGCAACAAACTGATCCTCATTTTTACCAACCTCGAAAAGGACGGGAGGCTGAGTCAACCTTGAGCCGGTCAGGATCGAACTGCTGGCTGTGGACAGAGCCACCAGGACTCTTCATAAAATACGAGTATGAATATGAGCCGGTTGCCAAGCAGTCTGAATTTTGATCACATGACTGTGGGGAGGCTCCAAAAGGTGGCAAGTGTGGGAAATGGTCCTAACTCACTTTTTTCCTGTCTCGCCATAACTTCAAACGGTCACTAAACAAACTTGCAAGTCAAGGACTACCGTAATTTGGGTGATGAGACATCTGCAAGAAAACAACCTTGCTTGGAAAGCACCTCAGATGTTTTCTGCTCCTTGATAACTGCCCTGTGACCCTCTTTAATCAGCCCCGGACACCCTGCGGCCAACCCCTTGCCAGAGACACGTGGGACCCCTACCTGTGTCATAGCCGTGGCTCATCGTGGAGATGAATTGATGGACTCCCACTCGCTGACTAGCCTGGATCACCTTCTCTTGACTTTGGTTTTCCAAACCGTAGGCAACGTTGGCATGCAAGGATCGGGCGAAGAGGGTGGGATTTTGGCTCACCAGCACCACCTACCGGGAGGGGAAAATAACAGGGCGTTTGATTATTCCAAGCAGTTTGGAAGCAGGACTCCAGATTCGGTCCCAATAATAATAATAATAATAATAATAATAATAATAATAATGATAATAATAATAATAACAACAACAATAAAAGTTGGAAGGGACCTTGGAGGTCATCTAGTCCAACCCCTGCTCAGGCAGAAAACCCTATACCATTTTGGACAAATGGCTATCCAGTCTTTTCTTAAAAACTTCCAGTGTTGGAGCATTCACTGAGACAGGTTGTTCCACTGGTTCATTGTTTTAACAGTCAGGCAGTTTCTCCTTAGTTCTAGGTCGCTTCTCTCCTTGACTAGCTTCCATCCGTTGCTTACTGTCCTGCCCTCAGGTGCTTTGGAGAATAGCTTGACTCTCTCTTCGTTGGGGCAACTCCTGTGATATTGGAACACTGCTATCATGACCTCCCTTGTCCTTCTCTTCATTAAAGTAGACATACACAATTCCAGCAACCGTTCCTTATATCTTTTAGCCTCCAGTCCCCTAATCATCTCTGTTGCTCTTCTCTGTACTCTTTCTAGAGTCTCGACATCTTTTTTACATCGTGGTGACCAAAACTGGATGAGGTATTCCAAGAGTGGCCTTACCAAGGCATTGTAAAGTGGTATTAATACCTCATGTGATCTTGATTCTATCCCTCTGTTAATGCAGCCTAGCACTCTGTTGGCTTTTTTGGCAGCTGCAGCACATTGCAACACAATCTTGTGTGTGTGTGTGTGTGTGTGTGTGTGTGTGTGTGTGTAGGTCTTGGCGTATTCAGGTCTTTTCCCATGAAAGATTGATAGTGTCTTGGTGACGTTTCAACGAGGTCCCACTCGTCATCTTCAGGCTGGTGTCTTAAACTAACAAAGAGAGAGCGAGCCTGTGGCCTAGGGGTTAAAACAACTGCTTAAGATGCAGGTTCGAATCTCAGAAGGGTATGGCTGACTGATGAGAACAAATAAGTTTGAAATGATCATATCTGTCTCCCTTTATTCTTTGTTAGCAAGCCAAAAATTTTTTTACACAAATATGAGCTGCCACTGCTGTGGCTACTCCCTGTAGATGGCCTTGCGTTAGGCTGAAACAGGAAATAAGATTTGTCCCGTGTTTGGGACTTAAGCAAGTGCATTCTAAATACTTAACAAACATTTAACACATATCTCCCTTGCTTCTCAGCTAACAAAGAGAGAGCGAGAGCCTGTGGCCTAAGGGTTAAAACAACTGCTTAAGATCAGTTGGCTCAGGTTCGAATCTCAGAAGGGTATGGCTGACTGATGAGAACAAATAAGTTTGAAATGATCATATCTGTCTCCCTTTATTCTTTGTTAGCAAGCCAAAAAACAAAATTTACACACACACACACACAAACACACACACACATAGAGAGCATGTGTATATGTGTGCTGTTATTTATGTGTACACTTTTGAGAGTAGGCAACAGAATTTCATTTTTAATGTGTGCCAGGGTGCCTACAGTGAAAAAAACCCCCACAATAAATGTTATTTTATCTAGTTTATGGGGATCCCAAACAAAGCAACACCCATTCCCCCAACTTTGGAAACTGTAATACAGGTAGTTCTCAAATTAGAAATATTTGTTTACTGACTGAAGTTACAACAGCACTGAAAAAAATGACTTATGGCTAATTTTCACACTTATGGCCACTGTGGTATTCCCCCCCCCCCCATGGTCACATGATCAAAATCCAGGTGCTTGACAACTTGCATGTATTATGACAGTTGCACTGTCCTGGGGTCATGTGATCATCATTTTTAACCTTCTCAGCCAGGTTCTGACAAGATAAGATAGGCAGCCTGCATATTGCATACTAGGCAGCTGTATTAACCTCTAGGCCACTGGCTCTCCTCCCCTTTTGTCAGCCAGACCAAGGTAATATATGCATAAGTTTTTTTCCGGTCAGACCGGAAAACTGCTATATTGCACTTCTATTATTATGATTAGTATGCAGGCTGCCTAGGTTCGAATCCCACAAAGGGTATGGCGCTAGCTGATGACAGCAAAGACGCTCGAAATAGCTATTCTAGTCTCCCATTTAACTCTTTAACTCTTTGTCAGCAAAAAGAAATTCGAATACACAATGTATCGCAGTAGCAACTTGAGCCCCGCTTAACGCTCCTAGGTTGGAGCTGCAAGGCAAAAGAAATCATAATAATATAACTGCAATATAGCAAGTTCAAAAACCTAAAGGTGCATCGATCAAACCGATCTGAACGGAAAAAACTTACACATACACACACACACACACTCTGTGTTTCCCTGAGTCTGAGTCTTAGATTCATTTTTGCTCCACAAGATGCGTTAGGGCTTATTTTGCGGTTAGGGCTTATATTCTGGAAAATACAGTACTAAATGCCTCGGTGTGGCTGACTATCTTAACTGGGGCTTATTTTTGGGAGGGCTTCGATTATGAGCGCTAGGGATTTTCCAGTTGGGCCTTATTTTCAAGGACCCACGGTATATACCTACCCAAAGCAAAGTCAATGGGGGGAGCCCACTTTACTTAACGACTGCATGATTCACTTAGCGATGGTGGCAAAAAAGGTCGTAAAATGGAGCGCCAACTGCCTAGCTTAGTGGCAAAAATGCTGGGCTCAGTTGGGGTCGTAAGAACGAGGACCAGCTGTCTCGGCCACTTGTCTTTACTAGATCGCATCCCTTACCTTTTGATGCAGGAAGTGATGCTCGTATTCGCTCAGCTCTTTTTTGTCCAGAAACACCTGCCCTTGCTTGGGCTCGTAAAACCTCTGGAGCAAGGCCACCACCGTGCTCTTCCCGCACCCGGAAGGACCCACCAAGGCAGTCACAGTCCCATGACGCAGCTCTAGAGACACTCCCTGGAAGAAGAGAACACCGAGTATCAATTCTATCCAACTTAGAAATAATAATAATAATAATAATAATAATAATAATAATAATAATAATAATAATAATAATAATAATAATAATAATAATAATAATAATAATAAAGTTGGAAGGGACCTTGGAGGTCATCTAGTCCAACCCCCTGCTCAGGCAGGAAACCCTATACCATTTCAGGCAAATGGCTGTCCAGTCTCTTCTTAAAAACCTCCAGTGTTGGAGCATTCACCCCTTCTGGAGGCAGGTTGTTCCACTGGTTCATTGTTCTAACTGTCAGGATGTTTCTCCTGTTGCTTCTCTGCTTGATTAGTTTCCACCCGTTGCTTCTCGTCCTGCCTTCAGGTGCTTTGGAGAATAGCTTGACTCCCTCTTCTCTGGGGCAGCCCCTGAGATATTGGAACACTGCTATCATGTCCCCCCTCGTCCTTCTCTTCATTAAACTAGACATACCCAATTCCAGCAACTGTTCTTTATATGATTTAGCCTCCAGTCCCCTAATCATCTTTGTTGCTCTTCTCTGTACTCTTTCCAGAGTCTCAACATCTTTTTTACATTGTGGTGAGCAAAACTGGATGCAGTATTCCAAGTGTGGCCTTACCAAGGCATTGTAAAGTGGTATTAATACTTCACTTATTCATACTGCAGTTTTGGTTTCACTGTTGGCCGGGATGGGATGGGACGGTACTGCAGCAAGCTCACGGTAGGGCCCCATCGTCGAACAGTTCTCCTCACCTTTGCTGGGCTGCCTATTGGCTTATTTCTTCCTCTGAGCAGAAACTATTAACAAGGAGAGGACTAAAATCTCTTCCTCCTCCCCCTTTGCTTCTTAAGTTACTCTTCGGCCTTGATATGTATCGCTGGATGCTCTCTCCTTTGGCCAGCACTGACAATGGAGTCAATTGGCTAGCATCTGAACATGGAGATGAGTAAGACTACAAAATGGCCTTGGGTTCCCAGATTGGGCATGGAGCATCTCTGACCATTGAAACTGAATTAAATCGCATTAAGCCAAGTTAGACCTAAGGCTGCCGTGGCTGACCTAAAAAGCTAATCTAGGTTGGGTCTGGCCAATACCTGGATGGGAGACCACTAGGAAATCCAAGGGCTGTAGGCTAGACTGGGATGTTGACAAAGCATCCCACATTGTTGCCAAGATAACAATACAAATGCATCTTTAAAATCACTGTGAGTTGTGTTCGTCCTGAAGGAAGCTTTATTTTTTTTACAGACCTTACAGGTTTCCATACAGGTTTCACTGACTATCCTGGAGAGAAATAATGGGAGTTTCACCTCCTGACCTCAGCTACATTTTGATTTTTCTGGCTGCATTCACACAACACACTTGACCAAGTCAATGTATGACCCACAAGATGAAAACCTTGGGTTACCTTTAAACCTGGCTTAGTAAGTTGTGTGAATTCAACCCATTTGACTAGTTTGTAATTTCATCTTGTCCTCCAGAAGTTGTGGGGGCTCCATCACTGATTTTTAAGAAGAGATTGGACAACCATTAGTTTGAAATGGTTTAGGGCAGGGGTAGGCAACTTTCCCTGGACTGCAAGGCAATCAAACCGGTCAGTCCTAGAGGAGATCAACCCTGACTGCTGTTTAGAATGCCACATCCTGAAGTTGAAACTCAAAATACTTTGGTCACCTGATGAGAAGGAAGGACTCACTGGAGAAGAGCCGAATGCTGGGAAAGGTTGAGGGCAAGAGAAGAAGGGGACGACAGAGAATGAGGTGACTGGATGGAGTCACTGAAGCAGTAGGCATGAGCTTAAATGGACTCCAGAAGATGGTAGAGGACAGGAAGGCTTGGAGGAATGTTGTCCATGGGGTCGCGATAGGTTGGACACAACTTCGCAACTAACAACAACAACAGGCTCTTTTATGACTCGTGGACTTGAATTCCTCAGGAATTCTGGGAGTTGAAGTCCACGAGTCATAAAAGAGCCAAGGTTGCCTACCCCTGGTATAGGGTCTCCTGCTTGAGCAGGGGGTTGGACTAGAAGACCTCCATGGCCTGTTCCAGTTCTGCTATTCTGTTAAGAATTGGCCTAACCCAGATTATCAGGGTTATTCAGTAACAAGAGTTAGGTGATCACAGGATGATAGGGACTTGATCTCAGGTAGTTCTCTTCATATCCATTCTTGGTCCCACACCCAAGGTATTGTGATTCCCTTCTCAGAATCCAGTCCCCATCACCAACCTTCAGCACTGGAGAGTTGCCATTGTTAGGGTAGGAGAACCAAACATTTTCGAGCTTCATGTCTCCTTTTAAATTGGCGGGCGCCAAAGTTCCTGAGGGCTTGATTTGGGGTGTCCGGTCCATATATTCAAAAGCCTTTTCTGATGAACCTACGGCTTTTTGCAAAGAGGGGTAAGAAGAAACGAGGACCTAGGAGACACACGAAACAAGCATGGTGAGATGAGGGACACATTTTGAGGGGGGGTGTTTTCACACCTTTCTGGGCTTCCAGGCTGAGGCTGAGTTTCTTCCCCCAGTGCTGGGCCAGTCACAAAACTTACCCGCATCACTGTGGAAAGCTCACCCTCCTGTAGGACAAAGGTGACAAGAGCACCACCACTCAGCTTCCCTTGAGTGACCAGGTGTCCTCCGTAATAGAGAATCCCCACTTTGAGGATCAGTTGTAAGATCTGGAGGAGAAAAAAAAATTGGGGATTAGCATGGAACTCCTTGGGGTGCTCTGAGCTGGGTTGTTTTCCTGCAGACGTCTCATTACCCAACTCGGTGGCATCATCAGTACTAGAAGGGAGTGGGGTGTGCAGAGAGGAGGGGGAGAAGGAGGTGGTGGAGGAGGAGGTAGTGGAGGAGGAAGACTGTGGGGTCCTTGGTGCTCTCTGAGCTGGCTTGTTTTCTTGCAGACGTTTCATTAGCCAAACCAGGTGACATCATCAGTACTAGCACTGAACACTAGAACTGATGATGTTACTCAGTTGGGCAACGAAACATCTGCAAGAAAACAACCCAGCTCAGAGAGCACCAGGGACCCCTCATTTCAACCTGAGCTACAAATATTCTCCTTTATTAGTGTGAAACTCTCTCCTACGTCCTCAGGGAAGCAAATGCATGTCAGCATGCTGCCTGCTTCCATTATCTACCCAGGCTCCTACAGTTGTAAGATTTTTTTGTGTATTTGAATCAGTCTTAATTCCTGGCAACTAACAAGCTCCAGATGTCTTCTTTGCCATTGCCTGCTTCTTCTCTGTGCTGAGAGAGACGGCCTGGCCCAACTGTGGCTTCAGGCAGGACTAACACTCACAGTTTCCTAATTTTTCTACCCCAGTATCTTAATCCCCTATACCAGAAGTCTCCAACCTTGGCAACTTTTAAGACTTGTGGACTTCAACTCCCAGAATTCCTCAGCTAGCCATGTTGGCTGAGGAATTCTGGGTGATAAAGTCCACAAGTCTTAAAGCTACCAGGTTTGGGGACCCCTGCCCTACATCAGAGACAGTGCCAGAGATTTTAGCATAGCTCGGTGTTGTTATTCAGTGTCAGCCTGTGCTCCTAGCAGCTGAGTCCGAGGAATCTGAGGGGGAGGAGGAATTTGGAGAGACTTCCGTGTCGGAGGGAGGCTCTGATGCACTGCAAGACTCTCAGCCTGGCCCCTCAAGTCGTGTTCCTCATGAGGCTCAGCTGTGTGAGGAGGAGGTGTTGGATTCAGAGGAGTCACAGCTGAATCTGTTCAGAGATGCTAGAAGCAGAAGGCAATCCAGCAGACCAGAGTAGAGAAAATCAATGAGGCAACTCAGTGCAAAGAGGAGAAGGCATTGAGAAGCCACGCCTTGGGACAGATAATAAAAGGGGAAGGTGTGGGTGGTGCTGGTTGCTGAAGGAAACCATTCATGGACATTCAAAGAGAACCCTGGTGTGTTCTTGCTAATCTGTTTGACTCTTGTTTGTTGTTTGACTCTTTTTTGATGTTTTGAATCATTTATTGAAGAAAATATTCTGCTGCTTTTTTTGTTTGAAAGACTTTATCATTTTGGAACTGTAAATAAATTTGGTTTGGGTTTTTTCCAGCCTATTGATATGTCAAAAGAAAAAAGGGGTTGTCCCTGTCATATAAACAGGGCCGGTCATAGGTTGGAACAGAACACCCGGTAGGTTTAAGAGGGAAAGTAAAAATAAAAATAAATAAAGTAAGTGCCTTAATTAAATCCTCTCTCTGTCTCTCTCTCTCTGTCTCTCACACACACACACACACACATACAGAGGTAGATAGATGATAGATAGATGATAGAAAGAGAGGTAGATAGATAGATATAGATTATACATAGATACTTCAATAGAGAGAGAAAGAGAGACAGACAGACAGATATAGGTAGATAGATGATAGATATAGATGATAGATAGATAAATGGATGGTAGATCTAAATCTAAATCTAAATCTAAATCTAAATCTATCCAAAATACTCAGCCCCACTCGCTCTGGAGGCACAAATCTCCCACGTGTCACACAAAATCTGGCATCATCCTTTGGGTGACCGAAGTTGTGCAACCCGCGCCACCTCACCCTCCAAGGAGCCCCAAGCGTTGCTCCCAGCCTCTCCACCCAGGTCTGCATCTTTACCTCAGGAACCCCTAGGGAGACAGCGTAGGCCAAGGCCTCCTTCTTGTTGAGCCTGTAGGTCTCTTGCAACTTCTTTTCGTAGCGGTCAGCCGCTCCGTCCTCGTTGGCAAAGCTGCGAACGGTGGAGATGGCCTGGAAGGTCTCCATTGCAACTTCGTTAGCCTTGGCTAAGGATTCCTGGACCTGCGTGGCCAAACTCTGGAAGGAGAGAGAAATAGAGAAAAGAGAAAGAGGAAAGATAACAAAGTATGTCCAAAATGGATTAGGTTAAAGGTGCTCAATGTGAACCTCCAAACTTTGTAATCAACTCTATTGAAACTTTGGAAGTGAGTAAATGGGAAAATTAATGAAACTATCCCAAAGATGCTTTTTCCAGGAGGCAACTGGACTTTCTTGTTCTTCTTTGAAGACGTTTTGCTTCTCATTCCATGAAGCTTCTTCAATTCTGACTGGTTGGTGGGGAATGAAAGGATTTATACTCCTTGCAGACAGCCATTCTTTCGCATTCTTTCAGTGAGTTAAGTTACCTGGAGGCTTCTCCGTGTCTCCAGGGTCACCTGAGTAGTGCAAATGGGTGTGGAGCCTTCTTGGAACTGTTGAAAGGGCTGTGTTGTAGACTGGAGATAGATGACGTCGTATCCCTCCCCCTCTGTTGAGAGAGGGCTGTTCAGTTTTGACAAAGATGGCCTCTTTGACCCCTCTTTCATGGGTCTTTGAAAGAGGCCATCTTTGTCAAAACTGGACAGCCCTCTCTCAACAGAGGAGGAGGCATCCGACAAACTACAGCCCCAAACCCACTTATACATCTTCGGGTGCCGGGTGGATGTGGCCCATTGGGTGGGTGTGGCACATTGGGTGGGTGTGGCTGCGGTGGTAATGGCAAACTCAGTGGGACTAAAAAATTCAATGAATCAATTCCAACTTTGTGAGATCTTTTTTTTCCCCGTGAGAAGTTGAAATTAATTGATTGATTGAACTTTTTTGGGTTTTTTGCACACAGCAGTGGAGGCCTAAAGCAAAAAGGTTTTATAAAACCCAGCTGAAGGCCTAGGACTGGAGTGACAGCACACATGCCCACAGAGAGACTTCTGCGTGCCACCTGTGGCACGCATGCCATAGGTTCCCCACCACGGGACTAGCCAAACCCAAGTTCCGCAGCCGTCCTTCGTATGTTTTAGTCTCTAGGCCTTGGATCATCTTAGTTGCTTTTCTCTGAATTTTTTTCAAAGTCTCAACATCTGTTTTGTGACATGGTGACCAAAATTGGCTGCAGTATTCCAGTTGTGGCCTTACTAGGGTTTTAATAGAAATAAACAGTATTTCTACCGCCCTCCTCAGCAGCCTCTGGGGAACTGGCCCATGGGCCTCTCCCCCACAGCACCCCTTGAGTGAGGCTGGAAGGGACCTTTGAATCACCCCACCCTTTGGTCACCTGGTAGAAGTCCCCCGTGAGTTTCGGCAACAGCAGGATGAAGAGCAGGGCCATAGTGGCAAATAAGGTCAAAGGCACAGAGATCCACAGCATCATGGCGTAGTAGCAGACGCCTCGGAGCAGGTACCACATCAAAAGGCTGAGATCTTGCGAGAGGGCTTCGCTCATGGTATCGATGCCGGACGAGATGTGGGAAGTGATGTCACCTGAGACGCCAAGAAGAACAAGCCCATCGGAAAAGCTGTCAGTTGGGGAAGGCCCGCACGAGCTGCGGCCTTTGCCTCTCCTGTTCGTTTTGGTGCCCATCTGTGGGACTGACTGCCCCATCCCTTCTTCCTTCCTTCCTTCCTTCCTTCCTTCCTTCCTTCCTTCCTTCCTTCCTTCCTTCCTTCCTCTTTCTTTCTCTCTCTCTCTCTGTGCCTCCCCGTCTCTCTCTCTCCTTCTCTTTTTCTTGCAAATGCTCAGACTTTAATTGATCAGGTAGTGGGAGCAGTTTAAAACCTATACAGTTCTCTCTGTAGTAGAAGGGGAAGTAGTACTTTTTCCCTAAGACAATTCCCCTTCGTGCAAAATCTGTGTAATATTGGGCATCCTTTTTTAAAGGATTTTTTAAAATATACATTTTACTATTACAACTTAAAAAAGAAGAGAAAAACTTATACAAACTAATAAAGGAGAAAAAAGAAAAGGAAAGCAAGGGGAGAGCAAAAAGGGAAAGGAAAGAAAAAAAAAGTTTAAAAACGGAAAAAAGGAAAAAAAAAGGATACCAAGCAGCTTCTGATATTCTTCAAAGCGGTTACATGTACAAAGTCCTTTTCTTTCAAATTGCTTTCGAAAAGAGATTTATGCCCTGACTCACAGCTAGAGCAGGTGAATTGTATTATAACGCACAGTATCTTTAAATTATTTACCGAAGTGTTATAGGTGATAGCATTTTTATTCCTGTATTTTTGGCTTGCAGCCTTGAGTGAAAGTTGGATCAGAAAGGCAGCTTCTAAGTAGAGAAACAACGAAGGGAACTGCGGATTCTCTACCTGTTCGATTAGCGCTGAAGAAGCCGATCTCCTGGCGCAGGACGGACCTGAAGACGGAGCCCTGGAAACGGGTGTGAAATCGGTTCATAACCGTATTGTACAGGAAGTCGCAGAGAAACTCTGTTGTAGCACTGAGAGGAATAAAAAAAAATCCATATCCATCATGACTCCATCTTTAGCTCTCTCCATTTTTTTTCTTCTACCTGCCTCATTTTCACCTCTTTCCCCCCTTATATGGGTTAGGGTTGGGGTTTTAAATATGTTTTAATTATTGTTTTAACCTTGGGCATTTATTTAATCGTTTTTAACTTTCGTATCCTGTTTTGTATTTATTGCCCTGTACACCGCCCTGAGTCCTTCGGGAGAAGGGCGGTATAAAAATATAATAAATAAATAAATAAATAAATATATCTCCCCTCCCCATTACCCATTTTATCCCCTGCTGTAGTCAAGAGACGGACAGCCTTGGTTTGCCTTTTTTTTTCTTTTGGCAATCCCAGGGTCGCCGTTTTGCAAAATTTTGCAAAATTCAAAATTCATCACAGAGATCATTACCTCAGGATACATGTTCTTTTACCTGTCACGGTTTTTATTGGTCCATCAAAATATAAAATACAAAGAGAAATTCAAAAAGAATAATAGAAAACTAGGAGGAGGGCGAGGAAGAGCAAGGGAAAAAAAATGGTGTAGACAAGAAAAAGACACCAACTTCCGGCTCTCTTTAGCACAGCAGAAGATAAGCAACGTTACAACCGCAACTTTTTTATTTTTATACAACAGCACGTACAAGCCATTTCTATAAAAATAAAGGTAAAGGTAAAGGTTCCCCCGCACATGCGTGCTAGTCGTTTCTGACTCCAGGGGCTGGGGCTCATCTCCGTTTCAAAGCCGAAGAGCCAGCGCTTGTCCGAGGACGTCTCCGTGGTCATGTGGCCGGCATGACTAGACGCCAAAGGCGCACGGAACACTGTTACCTTCCCACCGTAGTGGTCCCTATTTTTCTACTTGCATTTTTACGTGCTTTCGAACTGCTAGGTTGGCAGAAGCTTGGACGAGTAACAGGCGCTCACTCTGCTACGCGGCACTCAGGATTCGACCCGCCAAACTGCCGACCTTCTGATCGACAAGCTCAGCACCCTAACCCACTGAGCCACCGTGTCCCTTCTATAAAAATAATCCTAGCTAATTAGGAAAAACAAAATCAAAGTTGCATATATATATATTTTTAATTCCAAGCACAAAATCCGGAAGCAATGAGAACATTTCCAAATGTATTCGTTTGTGATCCAACTTTTCCCTGCTATTGTGACTAAAATGCATTGCAAAATTTGCTAATTTCCAACCATACTGCAGATTGATTCGTGCAGTGGTTAGAAATAGGCAGAAATAGTTTGGTGCAAATTTGCATTGGGAAAAAACCCCCAAACCCCATCATACCTGGCCAGAGTGAAAAAAGTCATCATGTACAGAGCATCCATGAAGGCCGAGGCTCCTTTCTTGCTTATGAGCAAGTCCGTCACTTGCCCAGTATAATATGGAATTGCCATCTCCCCTGAAAGACAGAGATTGAGAGAGATTGAGTGATTGTGTGTAGGTGTGTGTGTGAGAGAAAGAGAGAGAGGAGAGAAGAGACAGAGGAGAGGAGAGGAGAGAGAGAGAGAGAGAAAGAGAGAGAGAGAGAGAAAGAAGAGAGAAGAGAGAGAGAAGAGAGTAGCTAATTTTTTGTTGCCCAGGCCCAGAATGGACTTCTGGAAACGGCATCCAGACAGGGAACCAGCTGTTCACATATTTGAATCCCACCACTAAACACAGGAAGTCCTTGACTTATGACCGCAATGAAGCCCAACATTCCCATTGCAAGCGTCATAAATATGAGTCAGTTGCCAAGAATCGGAATTTTGATCACGTGACACTGGGGAACGGTGCAACGGTCATAAGTGTCCAAAATGGTAGTAAATCATTTTTTTTCAGTGCCGTTGTAACTTTGAGCGGTCACTAAATGAATTCTCATAAGCTGAGGACTACCGGTATTTGTAAAGGACCATGAAAGCTGCAGTTGGGTGAAGAAAGGAGAAGAGAATTGCAAGCAAGTACATTTTTCCTAGCAGGCCTTCTCATCAACATGAGCAGCCAAGTTAAATGTCTATGGTATATAGGGTGCCTGAGCAGGGGGTTGGACTAGATGACCTCCAAGGTCCCTTCCAACTTTTGTTGTTGTTGTTGTTGTTATATTATATTATTATTATTATTATTATTATTATTATTATTATTATTATTATTATTATTATTATTATCATCATCATCATCATCATCATCATCATCATCAAATCTGCCAGGTCATGGTTGTCCCAAAGGTGCTTTTTTCTTGTTTTTCCTTGATGATCTTTTGTTTGAAGACTTTTCGACATTTAGCTGTGCACTTTGGGACGAGTCTCCTTTGAACGGTGCAGGAATATGAATGGATTTCCAGAAAACACTGCAGACTACAGAAACCATTTGCGTTTCATTTTGAGATCCAGACAACACAGACGCATCCCCAACAGCCTGTGCCCAGTCTTCAAAAGGGAAGGGACCCAGGGCAGAAAACATCCTCCAGCCAAGAATATTTGTACTATTCAGGTGACCCTGAGAACATAGATAAACCTCCAAGTGGCCTCAATGGCTCTCTAAAAGAAGGCAAAAGACCGGCTGTCTGCAAGGAGTATAAATCCTTCCGTTTCCCACCATCCAGTCAAGAGCTGAAGAAGCTTCTTGGATGAGAAGCGAAATGTCTTCAAAGAAAAAAAACAAAAAAGTCCAGTTGCCTCCTGAAAAAAAGCACCTTTTTGGGAGCAGCCAAGTTATATATATTTTTTTTTAAAAAGGAAAAATTCTGTGGGCCTCTCACAGTTTCAGGCTTTCCTTTATTAAAGCAAGGGGTAATTTTTCAGAAACCTTGTCCCCGATTTAAGAGTCCTGTTCAATGTATTCCTTTATTTATTTAATGTATTCCTATTCCGCAGCAATCCAAAAGATTCTTGGTTCCCTTAAACAAAATAAACAACCCACACAGTATATATATAAAAAAACACAGCAATCCTGAATAAAGACAATATTAAGCAAAGACTAAGGAATGAATTGTGTGGGCGTCTGAAAACAACTACACTCTGGCTTTCGGTGTTGTGCAGTGGCAGGGTCAAAAGTAACAGGCTGCTTTAATTAATAGCAAAATTCTGCTGGCTTCATCCACATTATGAGTTTCAAAGCATTTTAAAAATACTTTTTGAAATGTGCACCAGGTAAGTAAATTCCTACCGTCTTGGTATGGATACTTGGAAATTTTTACTGCTATTTTTATTAATTTATTTTGCTCAAACTAAAATCACATTTCCTTTCTTTTTCCCAAGCAGAAATAAATCCAGGAAAAAATCCCATTTCCCCCCCCCCTACGGATGCTTTCAATTGTTACTTTGAAAGAATTTTTTTTTTAAAAAAAATTGGAGGCCCTATCTAGACATCCAAAATCACATTCCCAAAACTCCGGTTGTATTTATAAAAAGGAAATCAGAAATAGCTCAACTCTTGTGCAAACCGTTCAGGAGTAATGTGATATAGGAAAAATGCCTGCAATTAGAGGACATCTGTCAATTTTTGAATTGACAAATTCAGAGGAGGTGGGGGAGTGACAGAAAAATTAAAACAAAGATGCTGGGACGGCAGCTGAAAGAAAGCGGAGAAGAGAGAAGCTCTGAAGTAGGAAAGTTCCTGTAGGAAAGTTCTTTTGCTTTACAAAACCCTGATTATTCTTTACAAAGTCCTCGTTTTCCGCGAGAGCCATTTTAGCAAATTGCCTTTGCTGTTCCAAAGTTTCTGCCTCCGTTTCAACCATCCGTGCCTTGGAATGTGGAAACGAGGCCTGTCTGTGCAAGCATGCCACAGCTCTTTTCCTGAGCCTAATTTCGGTTGAGAATGAGGTCAGAAATAGCAAAGGGCACACAACACTGCAAGTCAACAGACAGCCGCCGTTAGAAGCGTCCTTGAATGATTTCTGCAATGTGTTAGAATTTTCCTGGAAACTTTGAACACCAGATTTTGTTATGAAGTGAGACAAAGAAAGCTTTGGTTATTTTAAAATTTTGAAGTATAAACATTAAAACTTAAATTTGAATATTGATTTGTTTGTAAAGGTTAAATGTAAAGCTAATTAAGATATACTTAAGCTAAAAATATATTGATAAACGTAATAAACATGTTTTTACTTAGCTGGCATAATAAAAACTGCATTAGCTTAAACACGAGATAATAGATATTAAGAGAAAAAGAGAGGAAGTATTTGACGCTGAAGCAAGAGAAAATTTGGTTACTAAATTCAAGATGTTTGGAAATTAATAGGAAATAAGAATGCTACATCGTATTATTAATTAGTTGATGTAAGATGGTGAGAAATATATGTTCAAATAGATATGTATTCTGAATATTAGACTGTGATGTATTGCGATAATGGGAGTTTTGGTTACTTAAAACCTGGAAACTACCGTATTTTCCGGCGTATAAGACAAAAAACCTTGAAAAACTTCTTAAAAGTAGGGGGTCGTCTTATACGCCAGAAAATACCGTAGAAATATTAAATGTTAAGTTAAATATTAATGGGAAATTAAAAACTGGGGAAAATAATTAGGACATTGATTGTCTATAAAGTGAATGTTAAAATAATAATTATTGATAAATGTAAGAATGTCATTTGTATCTAATTGAATTAATAAGAATGGTATTAGTTTAAATAGGAGACAGTAAATACAAAGGGGAAAAGAGAGGAAAAATGTAATGTAACAGCTTGAGATTTGCACTAAAGATACTTGCATGTCGTGGTATTATCGATTAACCCAGCCGCCATGCGGCTTTTCAAATACTTAAATGTAAAATTAGAAAACCAATAAAAGTTTTTTTTCTAAAAAAGAATTTTCGGTTTTGCTACGCCTAAAAAACACCATTTCCCCCATTCGACGCAACGAAAGCTGTCTTTTCAATACCACATTTCAAGTTTCTGCATACACAGGTGGTTCCTTGAATTGCAAGGGTTCATTTAGTGACCATTCAAATTTACAACAGCCCTAAAAAAAACCACCCTGACTTTCGAACCATTTTTCAGTTACAGCTTTTACAGCATCCCCAACGGTCCTGCTTGATCCCCTTTTGCAACTTTCTGACCAGCAAAGTGAATGGGGAAACCAGATTCACTTCAACAAAATCGGGTTTCTAACTTAACAACTGCAGCAATTCATGTAACAACTGTGCAAAAAATGTCGTAAAAGGAGGCAAAACTCACTTCACAAATGTCTCACTTAACAACAGAAACTTTGGACTCGATTGTGGTCGTAAGTCAAGGACTACCTTTAGGTGCAGGAATGCATGTAAAATGTGGTTTTAAAAAAATAAAAAAATGATCACACCATCGCGGCGTGTTTTTGTTCCAACGTGTAAAAAGAGAAAAACGATTTTCTATTATCTTTATCTTAACTTTGCCCGACTGTAGAAACCAGTTCTGCAGCCACAACTCTCTCTGGCTGTTTTTACTGGGTTTTGGATTAAAGTCCTCCATAAAATAAAAACGAAAAAACAGCTATGGATTCTGGGAACAGTTGCCTCCATAAGTTCGGAAATCCCCATGTAGGATAAGCAAAGAGGAGAGGAAGAATTAAATACTAAACTTACCGCTAAAATTGAGCCAGGAATTTGGGTCACAAGCTATGATTGTTAGATGGGTCTCGTGATGACCTCTCGTGATGATTTAGCCAATGTTAGTGCTTAGTCAATCTTTTGTGATGATTTATTAAGTGAATTATGTGGTTATTAAATGAACTGTGTGGTTGTATAAATCTAGCATAGATAATGGGAGTTTTTCCCCCAAAAAACATGTAGCAAATGGCAAACATGTGACTATGGGATGCTGCAACCAGTTGGACCCGTATTGCCCTGAAAATAAGTCCGGGTCTTATATTAATTTTTGCTCCAAAGGACGCATTAGGGCTTATTTCCTGGTTAAGGTTTATATTCAGGGAAATACGGTACTAAATGCATACATCTGGCTGACAATCTTAACCGGGGTTTATTTTTGGGGTGGGGCTTGTGTTACGAGCATCCTGAAAAAATCATGCTAGGGCTTATTTTCTGGTTGGGTCATTTTAAGAAGAGATTGGGCCACCATTTGTCTGAAATGGCACAGGGCATGGGTGTCAAACTCGCCGCATCATGTGATGTGTCGCGAAATATCGTTGAGGTTTTTTTTTTGCATTGTTGGAGCTGGGGTGGGCGTGGCCTATGTATGATGAAACCGGCCTGCGGGGCGGCAGTTTGACACCCCTGGTATAGGGTGTCCTGCTTAAGCAGGGGTTTGGACTAGATACGGTGCCCCCCCTAACCTTTTGGGCAGCAGCAACCTGTTGGTGGAAAGAGGTTTTCCTGCAGACCAGGAAGGAGCGTGGTTTTGTGTGCTGCTTGCATCCTGCCCATGGGGCTTCACTTGTTTGTGTGGACCAGTTTCTGGAATCCCGTAGCCCGGTACTGGTGCATGGACCTGGGGTTGGGGATGCCTGGATTAGAAGATGTCCAAGGTCTCTTCCAACTCTGTTATTGTCTAGTTGTTAAGCAAAACCTAAAAGTAACATTGCATTGTCACAACGTAAGTAGGTGCATGATGACATCACCTCCATGAGTGAAATGGGTGGGGCTTGGGCTGCAATGAAGCATCAATGTTTTTCTCATTTCGATGAGATATTTCTGCCGAGAACCAGGGCGATAATTTTTGTACGCTAGCTACTTCCGAGTGGGACTGTAGAATTTTGCTGTTTCTTTTCTCTCCCAAATCCCACCTCTAAATGTTATTTACTTATTTATGAAGCCATGTTTATCTGGCTGCTCAGGTCCCTAGGCCGGGGGTCCCCAACCCCCAGTCCGTGGACTGGTACTGGGCCGCGGCATGCCTGAAAGTGGGCCGACACAAACAATCAAAGCCCCATCCGCAGGATGCAGGCAGCACACGAAATCACACCCCCTCCGGTCCATGGACAAATCTCTCTCCACGTAACTGGTCCCTGGTGTCCAAAAGGATGGGGACCTCTGCCCTACGCAATCAAGATAAAAACGAAAGAAATTCAAAATCCATTATAGTACAGGAGAAAAAAAAATCAAGACAAGGGCCTAAAAAGCCACAATAACAATAGGACACCTCTACCTTCACCTCAGGCTCCATTAACTCTCTGCCCCCCCCCTTTTTTTTTTGAAAGAAGCCATTTCAATTTTGGACATTCTTAAATATCAACAGAAGGAGCTTTTTAGATTGCTCGGTTACAACAGAACGGTTTAAAAGATGGAAAATTCAAGTTGAACACCTTCATAATTGGATAGAACCCCTTGGGGAGTTGCCTAGAGGCTCAGAGGAGGATTTGGAGAGTTTTAAATAGATGAAGCACTAACATTGGCTAAATGTTAAAATGAGGGTTTTATCCTGGGGGCAAAGATATTTACTGTGAATGTGCCCCTGATTAAACAACTATCTTATCTTGTAGAGTGGCCCCCGGGACCGACATGCACACTGAAAGAAGACTTGCTGGTTGGAAATCTCCCTGGGATCAATGTAGGGAACCTTGGCTCTTTTATGATTTGTGGACTTCAATTCCCAGAATTCCTTGTGGACTTCATTTCCCAGAATTCCTGAGCCAGCATGGCTGGCTCAGGAATTCTGGGAGTTGAAGTCCACAAGTCAGAAAAGAGTCAAGCTTCCCCACCCCTGGGCTAGAGCTATATCAGGGGTAGGCAACCTTGGCTCTTTTATGTCTCGTAGATTTCAACTCCCAGAATTCCTGAGCCAGCATGGCTCAGCATGGAAACCTCTCCCTTTCTCCTCAGCATGGCTGGCTCAGGAATTCTGGGAGTTGAAGTCCATGAGTCATAAGAGAGCCAAGGTTGCCTGCCCCTGAGCTATATCAATCTATGTTGTTATTAAGTTGAAAAAATCTTTTTTAAATTTAAATTAATAATTTCCCCCTTTCTAGTTCCTGCATGTCTGACACAGGATGAGATGAGAAACAGAAAAAAGGCATCTGTCTGTATTAGGACACCTGCTTCTTTATTTTTTTTTTTGAAAAACAAAATATAACTCTCCCAAATGCAGCCATATAACAGAAGACTGGTTGGAATCAATTTAGAGTAGAATTTTTGGGTTGGTTCTGTGTGTGTGTGTGTGTGTGTGTGTGTGAATGACTGCATTGGGATGTCTTTGTTTTTCCCCCCATTAGAATTTTAAGTAGATATTTAATGCAAGCAGGGTCAAAAAAGACCACAACACTAACTCTTTTTCATAGATGCTCTTCATGCAATTAAAAAATGGAGAGGGCAGGACTCTGATCATATATTGCTTGCCGCCATTTTGACTTTTTTTTTTACTCTCCCTGCAACAAATCCTTAACACAGGTAGTCCTAGTTTTACAGGCACAACAGGGACCAGAATTTCCATTTCTAAGCAAGGTGTGGTTAAATGAGTCACTCACGCCATATTTTACCGGCCTGGTTGTTAAGCAAATCACTGCATTTGTTAAATGAATCGCAGTGCTTAAATGCATCCTGTTTCTGCTGCTGACTTTGCTTTTTCCGAAGCTGGCTGGGAAGGTAATATAATGATGATCAAATGACCCCAGGATGCTGCAGTCACTGTTAATACAGGCTGAATCAGAATCAGAATCAGCATAGAGCTGGAAGGGAGCTTGGAGGTCTTCTAGTCCAGCCCGCTGCTCAAATAGGAGACCCTATAGCAGACATGTCAAACACAAGGCCCGCAAAGTGGTTTCATGCGGCCTGCAAAGCCATCCTGGAAACAGTGAGGGAACGGCCCCCACTGCCTTGGCCCTGGCCTAGAGACCCTCCTTCTGCCAGAGACCCTCAGATCTGTCCCACTCCTGCCCAGGGCCCTATAGGCACCCTTGATGCGAACGATGTAGAGCTGGCCATGCCCACCCAGTAGGCCATACGCACTCTAGCCACGCCCACCCAGTAGGCCACACCCTCCCAGGCCACACCCACACGGCCCCCTGAGGGCAAGCCCAATGCTGATGCGGCCCTCAATGAAATTGAGTTTGACACCCCTGCCCTATAGTACCAAGGGTAGGCAAACTTGGCTCTTTTACGACTTGTGGACTTCAACTCCCAGAATTCCTGAGTCAGCACGGCTGGTTCAGGAATTCTGGGTATTGAAGTCCACAAGTCCTAAAAGAGCCAAGGTTGCCTACCCCTGCTCTGTACCACTTCAGACAAGTGGCTGCCAGGTCTCTTCTTAGAAACTTCTAGCGATGAAGCACCCACAACGTCTGGTTGACAGGCACCCAGATTTTGACTTAGGGTTGTTGCGATGGTCGGAAGTGCGAGGACCGGCTGCTAAAGTCACTTTTTTTCAGTGCTATTTGCAACTTCAAATGTTCGCCAAATGAAGAGCTGTAATTCGAGGACTATCGACATAAGGCCTTGTGGAAACTCTCTGTCGATTGTGAAGGTGAGGGTAAGGATCACATCTGCCCCCTCCAAAGGTCCACTTACCCATGCAGGAGATCACCATAAGCGCCATCATGGCCACAAACCACAGCGCCTCTGGCCTCAGGCAGGCGATGAGGCGCCCAAAGGAGGCCGAGGTCCTCTGTTCTGTTCCTCTGGGCCCCCAAGGGAAGAGGAGCAGCATCACCAACCCCAACACCAGGTAGTTGAGGGCAAGGATGTCGCTCCTGCCCCAGCAGTAGGCCAGCTCCAGGGCGCCCCCTTCCGGCTGGTAGAGGTACTGCAGGCTGACGTAGCCGGGCATCTGGAAGGAGAGGACCAAGGCGCCTTGCAGCAACAGCTTCCAGGGAAGCTTGGCCTCTCCGGAGCGGGCGAGGGTGCCCCCTGCGAGGGCGAGCGACACGCAGCGCCCCACGGCGACGGCCCATAAGAAAGCCAGAGGGTTCCCCGTGGGCGAGGGCGTCCACCTCCAAGCCGAGTGGAGGGCCAGGAAATCCAGCAGCATCCCTAGGGCGACCCAGGACCACAAGCCCGGCTTCATCGCGCCGGTTCTTAAGACGGGCAAAAACGGAGCTTGCCGCAAATTCGCTCGAGCAGCGCCTCGGGTGCTGGAAGAAGCCCTGGCGAGAAAGGGAAGGAAAGAAAACAAATGAGAGCAACGGAGAGAGAGGAGCGAAGTGGAAAGAAGGAGGGGGGGGCGGCTTTTCTAAGGACCGACTTACGGGCCGTTTGGAAGCGCTTCTCGCGGAGTCCAGCCGCCGCCGCCCGGCGCTTCCCGGTTTGCTGAGCTGCCTGTGGAGAAAGCGCGAGTGACTCGAGAAAAGGATATAAGAGAGCTCCTCCGCGGACGGCAGCCGCCTCAAACTGAACCGACTTACGGGCCGTTTGGAAGCGCTTCTCGCGGAGTCCAGCCGCCGCCGCCGCCGCCCGGCGCTTCCCGGTTTGCAGAGCTGCCTGTGGAGAAAGCGCGAGTGACTCGAGAAACGGATATAAGAGAGCTCCTCCGCGCACGGCAGCCGCGTCAAACTGAACGGAGGGGGCGGGCGGCCGGTGGCCGAAAGGCGACCCTTGGCGTATCTCCCGGACGGCTCTGGAAACCACCCCGGCCGCGGCGCTTCGCTTAGAAGCAGCTGCTTTCTCGGAAGCCGAAAGTGAAAGTAAAAAAATCGGAGAAAACAAAGCCAGACATCCGCGGGCGGAGAGAGGCGGTGAGGAGAACGGGGGAGATGTTAGGGGATTTCCAGAGAAGGCTGGCTCCAGGCAGGCCGGTTGCTCCACAGGTGTAGCTTCGTCCCACTAAAAATAGGTTAGGCAAAGAGTAAAAGCGATGCAGGAATGCGGTCGAGGAAAAATGGGGAGGGGAGGGGTGGGAGAGGGAGAGGATGCTGCCGCTCAGTGTTTCTCAAACTTGACACGCAACTTCCTCTCCCAGCCCTGGCCTTTTCGTGCAGAGCTTGAGCCCCGCGGTGTCTTGTTCCGCGCATACACACGTGCCCACGCGTATCAGATCTTGGCCCGCTATCCGCGCCCTCTTACTTGGAAGCGCGCTGGCCGCCGTCCCGGTTCCTCCCAACTTTCCGGGTCGAGTCCTCGGTAAGGGATTTGTGTGCCCTCTGTAGCAGTTCAGAGACACTCTTGCCTTCCTGCATCGACAGAAGAGTTAGACGGGATGTCTTTAAAAACAAAAGCTAACCAGCACGTTGGCTTCGAAGAAGAAAAAGCCTCCGTTGAAAAAAGGCGAAGTTTCGAAAGGCGAGGCCGCCATTTTGACTCTTTTGACCGCCCCTCAAGGACATCCCCGCCCCCGCCACAGTTCCCAGTTACACGGGATCTTTGTTAGGATCCAAAGAAGTGACGAGAACCAGTTTGTAGTGGTTAAGGCACCTGATAGGAAGTGGGGTCTCTGAAGTCTAATCCAGCCTTAGGGAGGAAGCCAGCTATGCGATCTTGGGCCAGTCACTCTCTCTCAGCCCTAGGAAGGAGGCAATGGCAAACCCCTTCTGGAAAACTGCAAGGACTAGGCTTCCTAGTCCTCAGGAATTAACACTTTTCGAAGGCAAAAAAACCCAAAAACCTGCAAGAAAAGAGGGAGCTACCCTTATGCAAAGAAAGGAGGAAAGATGAGGAAAAATGTAATGTGGAGAAATGTAGCCAGGAGGGTGTCAAATTTGCAATGTTACGTGACGTGACGCGATGTATCGTGACTTTTTTTCTATTGCCGGCAATGGGGTGGGCGCGGTTTTGCTATGATGCATCCGGCCCGCAGTTTGACACCCCTGCCCAAGAAGGAGGCCAAATCCGAATGAGCTTCTGCCAAGTGAGCAAGAATTACATCACGGTCTCATTCACACAACAAGTCGGATAAAGATCATTAATGTTGTGGTTGTGTGTCCACAAACCAGCAAAAAGTATGGTGCTGTACTGAGGTTCATCCTTTGGGGGGGGGGCTCAGTGTATTCAAACTCTCGTTTTAACAAAGTGTTAAATCGCCAATCGGGTACACGGGTTGTGCGAACGCGGCCGATGCTGATTGCTGGCTCGCATCCTTGGCAATCGGGATCCCAGAAACTGCACGCCCGACATGGGGGTGATGCTGATCATCCAATATCAGTACAGGTAGTCCTCGACTCATGGCCAAAATTGAGCCCAGAATTCATGTTGCTAAGTGAGACATTGAAGCGAGCTTTGCCCCATTTTACGACCTTTCTTATGAATCACTGCAGTTGTTAGTCACCCGGTTGTTAAGGGAATCTGGCTTTCCCCCCTTGACTTTGCTCGTCAGAAGGTGGCAAAAGACGATCCCATGATCCCGGGAAACTGCGACCGTCATAAATGTGAACCAGTGGCCAAGCCTCCAAATTTTGAACATGGGGATGCCGCAACGTAACTGTGAGAAAAGGGTGCATAAGTCGCTTTTTTCAGTGCCCTTGTAACTTTGAACGGTCACTAAACGAACCGTTGTAAGTCGAGGAATACCTGTACCCTTGTGCAGGAAGCAAGACGTGTAGTCAGGGCTTTTTTTCTCATAGAACGCTCAGAACGGAGTTCCAACACCTTTTTTGGATGGAACCTTGTAGGGTAGGCAAGGCGGGTTTGTATGATATGTGTGAGTTCCAGCACCTTTTTCTTTTACAAAAAAAACACTGCGTGTAGTATTTCCTAGTGGTTGGAAAGCACTCCCTAGCTCATGCTCCTTTCCTGCGTCTGAAAGGCCGCCTTGGCAAGGAACCAGCTTCCAACGCCGATCCTGGCCAGAAGCGGATTCCCGCGCGTGGGGAAGCCGCGTGGGGAAGCGACGCCGAGCCCTCTTCCCTCGGGCTAATTGGCTAGGGATAATAGTGGCTGTAGTCCAAGTCCCTCTCTGCGGACATCGTCCCGGGGCTTCTTCCTGGACTGATTGACAGGTCGGGGCGCCCTCTGGTGTCCGCGGGAGGCCCTGCGCCCGGAGAATCTCCGCTATCACTTTCGATCTCGGGGCCGGGATTTTCGCGGAAGCGCTTCGTGGACAGGAGCCGCTATGGACCACCGCGGGGTAACCAAGATCAGCACCGGGGTGAGTGGCTCTGCAGAGGGGGAGGGGAGGGGTTCAGCCTCAAGTACTCCCCCCCCAAAAAAAAACACGTTGCAACGGGAGGAGGAGGAGGAGGAGGTGGGGCGTCGGAGAGGAAGGGGCTCGCCGGCCAAAGAAGGAAGTTGCGTCGGGGAGACGGTTTGAATTCAAGAGACCTGAAAGGCTGGCTTTCTACTTGCAAGGAGGAATCTGGCCTGAAAGCAAACCTTGGCTGGGCCATCGCCCGCCAGTCACAGCTGCTCCCGATTTTTGTGCACTGGTTACAGCAACACCTTGGTGGGCAAGCTGAGAAAGACAGAGGCAGAGAGAGAAAAAGAGAGGGGTAGGTAGATGAGAGAGATGATAGAGTGATAGATAGCCTTAAGATAGATAGATAGATAGATAGATAGATGATAGATAGATAGATAGATAGATAGATAGATAGATAGATAGATAGATAGACAGACAGACAGACAGACAGACACAGATGCTAGATATAGATCAATAGATAGGTGGATGGATGGATGGATAGATATAAATTACATCTGCCTGCCTGCCTGCCTGCCTGCCTACCCATCCATCCATCCATCCATCCATCCATCCATCCATCCATCCATCCATCCATCCATCTATCTATCTATCTATCTATCTATCTATCTATCTATCTATCTATCTATCTATCTATCTATCTATCTATCTATCTATCTATCTATCTATCTTATCCAAAATAGTCAACCCCACTCGCTCTGGAAGCACAAAGCTCCAGGTGTCACACAAAATCTGGCATTATCCGATAGATAGATAGATAGATAGATAGATCGATAGATAGATAGATAGATAGATAGATAGATAGATAGATAGATAGATAGATAGATAAATAGATAAATAGATAAATAGATAGATAGATAGATAAATAGATAGATATAGACAGACAGACAGACAGAAAGACAGATATAGATAGATAGATAGATAGATAGATAGATAGACAGAAAGACAGATATAGATAGATGATAGATAGATAGATAGATAGATAGATAGATAGATAGATAGATAGATAGATAGATAGATAACAGACAGACAGGCAGGCAGATAGACTTTATTGTCACTTTAGATGTACACTATTCGGCATACATTAAAATGAAATGGGAGACCATCAGGAAATCCCAGACTGAGGCATTGAAAAAAGAAAAAAAGCAGTTTCTTTCTGCTTCTGCCCCAAAAAGAGGACTGACATGTCCGTGAAGTAACCAGGAGACTCCATTTGCTGATGGAGAAACTGAGGCTGGAAGACGGGCAGCCCACCCTTGCCGTGTTTGTCCATCCCCCCCCCCCGAGGCCTTCTAATGGGAAGGAGCAAGACTCCCTCACTAAAGATGTCACACCCAGTTACAAATCAGCACCATCTGGGCAGAACTGAATTTGGCCCTCCAGGGAGAACAGTCAGATTGAGAAACACCGATCTAAACATACCAGTGCTTTAAGCGTGTTAAGTGTAAATTATGCAAATAAAACAATACAGGTAATCCTCGGCTTAACAAACCGCTCGTTTAGTGACCGTTCAAAGTTGGAACGGCACGGATAACAGTGACTTACAGCCAGCTTTCACACTTAACGACCGTTGCAGCACCCCCAGGGTCACATGATCAAAATTCAGCCGCTTGGAAACTGACTTGTATTTGTGACGGTCGCAGTGTCCCTGGGTCACGCGATCCCCTTTTGCGACCTTCTGACCAGCAATGTGGATGGGGAAGCCAGATTCGCTGAACAAACCGTGTGACTCATTTAACAACTAACAACGATTCACTTAACAACCATGGCAATTGTGGTCGTAAGTTTGAGGACTACCTATATTGTGTTTATTTAAGATATCTCCTCAGCGCTGGTGGCCGGTTAGGTCCATCTTTCTGCCTTGGTTGAGCTCCATTTCTGCAGGGTCAAAATGTTCTCAATCCATTCCCCTCACAACAATCCTATAAGGTAGGCCAGCTGGTTGACAGCAGCTGAAACCTGAAGAAAATAGACAAGGAGCAGTTGGCCGGGACTTTGAGGACTACCTGTATCAAAATTTGCCTTTGTGATGGTGGACAGTGAGCAGGCTGCTAATATTTGATATCCTTGCTGGGAGGGAGTTCCCTGTATGCGTATGTGTGGGGGGTGATTCTTGCCTGGGTGTGTGTGATTCTGTTTGCGTAATTTGTTTCCGTGTAGGATCCCCATAACTAGGTATGGAAGATGTAGTTTTGAATACAATAGATCAGAGGCCCGCAAAGGGAGGCAGGCACCACTACGTGCGTCTGCGCAAATGGGCTGTGCCCGTGCATGCGCAAAAATGAGCCCCGTGTGTGTGTGCACAAATGGGGCACACATGAATGCATGCACGCACACAAATGGCTGCGTGCGAGCGCATGGGCACATGCAAACAGCCGCACGTGAGCGCATGCGCCCATGCAAATGGGGCGCGGGCGTGAGTGCTGCAAATGGGGCAGGGCTAGCACCGGTGGGATGCTCAGGGTGGCACTAGCGCCAGTGGGATGCTCGGGGTAGCGCTAGCGCAAGTGTGTGGGGGATGAGTGCACACATCCCTTCATGTGGCCCAGTTGCCAAGCAGCCGCGGCCTGGTAGTGGGCTGTGGCCCACAAGTTGGGGACCCCTGCAGTAGATCTAAGCCTCTTCCTTTGGGGTCCTCTCCTGCTTCTTTGCTCAGCATGAAGCTCTTATTGGGGATTCCACTTCCATGAAAGCCTGGAAAAAAGAGTAGGGGAGATGCTGAAGGAGGGGAGGAAGCACCACCCAGAAATGCATGCAATTCTCCTGTCACTCAAACGGTCTGCCCTGGTTATCACAAGCGGCTCTCTGCAAGGACAGGTTGCCCTCGACTTAACTACACTTCATTTAGTGACCATTCAAAGTTACGACAGCACTGGAGAAAAAAGAAATGACACGACCATTTTTCAAACATACGACCGCTGCAGTGTTCCCCACCATCTCATGATCAAAATTCAGACGCTCGGCAACTGACTCACGTTTATGATGGCTGCAGTGTCCCGGGATCATGTGATCCCCTTTTGCGACCTTCTGACCCGCCAAGTCAATGGGGAAATTGGACTTAACAGCCATGTCACTAACTTAACAACTGCAAAGATTCATTTAACTGGGGCAAAATTCACTTCATAAATATCTCACTAAATTTGGGACTCAATTGTGGTCAAGGACTGCCTGTGCTAACTTAACAACTGCAGTAATTTGCTTAGCAATTGGGGCATTAGACCTAAAAGGGAAAAGAAAATTAATTATTATGAAGATGTTTGATTTATTGATTAACCCAGGTATTATATATATAATGGTTTTGATTTATTAAAGGGGGCATTGTATTATTAAGTAGATGGTTTAATATGGTGGGGAATAGATAACTTTTAGGAAACAGAACAAGATTACATTCAAATAGATAAAATGTGTATCCTGGATATTATATTTTGTTATGAAGTGAGACAAGGGAAATCTTGGTTACCCAAACCCTGGAAATTATAAATATCAAAGGTTAAATTGGAATATTGATGAGGAATCAAAAATTGGGTAAAAATTAATGACAGGATAAGGATTGTTTATGAAGATTGAACCTAATTAAGATACATATAAGCCAAAAAATTATTGATAAATGTAATAATGATGTTTTTATTGAGTTGACACAATTAGAGCTGAACACGAGCTTGAATACGAGACAGTAAATCTTAAGGGAAAAAGAGAACAAATATCTGATGTTGTAACCTGAGATTTGCACTAAAGGTTTTGTCTGAATAACCCAGTCACCACACTGCGTTTTTAAATAAGGTTTATTTAAAGGTAAAGTTTCCCCTGCACATGCGTGCTAGTCATTTCCAACTCTAGGGGCCGGTGCTCATTTCCGTTTCAAAGCTGAAGAGCCAGCGTTTGTCTGAGGACGTCTCCGTGGTCATGTGGCCGGCTTGACTCGACGCCAAAGGTGCACGGAACGCTGTTACCTTCCCACCGTTGTGGTCCCTATTTTTCTACTTGCATTTTTACGTGCTTTCGAACTGCTAGGTTAGCAGAAGCTGGGACGAGTAACAGACGCTCACTCTGCTACGCGGCACTTGGGATTCGACCCGCCAAACTGCCAACCTTCTGATGGACAAGCTCAGCGTCCTAACCCACTGAGCCACCGCGTCCCTCGTGTTTTTAAACACTCAAATGTAAAATTGGAAAATTAATAAAATATTATTTTTTAAAAAACAAACAATTTGGGCATGGGAGGTGGTAAAATGGGGCAAAACCCGCTGAACAACCGTTTCACTTAGCAAGGGAAATTTTGGGGGCCAGTTACGGTCGTTAGCCGAGGACTGGTATTACTGCTGGGTTTTTTTCTCTACGAACGGTTTCAGCGGGTGGATGTGTTGGCCATAAGGAAGCTGGCGTCCTCTAATCCAGCTGCAAAGTCAGCGATAACACTGATCTTTGGACCTTCTTCCACCAGCCTGGCATGGGGAAGGCTCTTCCTTCCTTGCACACTGTAAAACTCCCTGCAAAGCCCCAACAGGCACGGAGAGACTTTGCTGTGCTGCATGCCAAGCTTGGCACGGGGAAGGGCCTCGGGGCTCCCTGCCAGCCCAAATTCCCCTTCTTAGCTGGAAAAATGACTCACGTTCAGCAGTTGGATTTCCCAGCTCCGATTAGATAGCAAGGCAGGTGTCAACGCTGCTAACATTGGATGCTTTTGCATTGACGACAGATGGAACTGTATCCATCTTTTTACCTTTTGCTTTTAGAGTTAGATGATGCTGGGAGGGGGGGATGTGAATGAAAATCCAGCTAGGCATAACAACACTAAAATGTAGCGTGAGAATCAAGGTTATTGTAACCAGAGCTGATAAGGAGTTGGCGGGCTGGAGAGCTGGAGAGGAAGCCCTGGCTTCAAGCAAATTGAGGAATGTGATTTAGGACTGTTAATCGGAGGAGGGAATTGTGCTTTGATACTATGTGCTCAGGGGAGGGGAATTCAGTTTTTGGCTTCGATTATGCAGTGCCAGTATTACGGTACTCAAAGATTCTTTTAAGGTAAACAATGCCTCAAAGTTCTTTTGAAGAGTTTCATCTGTCGGAACCATGACAGCAGGAGACACACCTTTGCCTGGATATTTGGCTTGGTTTTGTTTTCAGGCTGCTGTCAGCTACACACAACCGAGTGGCAATCAACCGCACAGATCTTTTCAATACAGTTTTCGATTGATTAAGCTAAACTCCCTTTTGTAGTCCCGTAATCTCTTAATTCGGGTTAGAGTTGGGGGCAACTGGATGAAGCTGAGCGCTTGCTGGTCGGACACCCTTCCTGACACCACACTGAGTTCACAGCAGGCGTTATGTTCCAGTAAGTTTATTTTCCAAAGCACCAAATGGCAGGACAAGGAGCAAGGGACGGAAACTAATCAAGGAGAGAAGCAACCTGGAATTAAGGAGAAACTTCCTAACACTGAGGACAATCAACCAGTGGAACAGCTTGCCTTCAGACCTTGCGGGTGCTTCATCACTGGAGGTTTTAAAGAAGAGGCTGGACAGCCACTTGTCTGAAATGGTATATAGGGTCTCCTGCTTGAGCAGGGGGCTGGACTAGAAGACCTCCAGGGTCCCTTCTAGCTCTAATTTGATTCTGATTCTGATTCGAGTCATTTTCGTCTCCTAGTGACGGCCCGGTTTTCTCCAGGATCCTTTAACACAGGCATTAAATTTGACCCCACTACCCTGCACCCATTAGCAATCCACCTGTACATTTTGCACCTGTTAAATGTCAAGGCTTGCCTCACTTGGGGCCTGATGCAGGGGTCGAGATTTAACCAGCCCAGGAAAGGAGGTGTCTGGGACATCAGCCTCATGAAGCCCAGGGGAATGCAGACACAGCTGCCCGCCTGACCTCTGTGACAGCTGAGCATGGAGGCATGTCCCAGGCTCTTTTTCACCCTGTCATGCAGCTGCAGCCTCTCCAGGATGCTGTTGGCTTCCCATGACAGGACACAACATCAAGATAACGCAACTGGAGTCTCTGTTCCTTTGTTTATAACGGTGGGTAGCCCACAACCAGCCTGGTATTATTGAATTCTAACTTCCATTATCATTCATTCATTCATTCATTCATTCATTCATTCATTCATTCATAAAATTTATTAGCCGCCCATCTTACAGCATGGTAACGCTGAGAGGCTTACAATGTTAAAAGACAGAACTGTATAAAACCTCATAATCCTTCATCACTGGTCATTATACCTCCCTTCCATTTTTCTCTGGCTGCGGCTGATGGAACTCAACCATATTTGTGCAATCATCAGTTGTCTCTCCGGCTTGGGGACGAAAGACCAAGTAGGAACCAAGTGCGTGCGAGGTCTTGCTTGGACGACACAAGAAGTTTGACACAGGCTGCACCAGGTGCTGGGAAAACAAGAGAGAACTTTTCCCTAGTGGGGTAAGGTGTCTCTCATCCACTCCCCTGTTGAAGAAAGTAAAGAGATGATGAAGAGAGGGAAGAATAGTTCTCAAGTCAGCAAAAACTGAAATAAAAGACATCTATTTCTCATAGAATGGAATGGAATGGAATGGAATGGAATAGAATAGAATAGAATAGAATAGAAAATAGAATAGGAAATAATAGAATAGAATAGAATAGAATAGAATAGAATAGAATAGAATAGAATAGAATAGAATAGAAAATAGAATAGGAAATAATAGAATAGAATAGAATAGAATAGAATAGAATAGAATAGAATAGAATAGGAAATAGTACGGAATAGAATAGAATAGAATGATAGAATAGAAATAGAATAGAATAGAACAGAACAGAAAACAGAATAGAATAGGAAATAGAATAGGAAATAGAACAGAACAGAGTAGAATAGAATAGTTGGAAGGCATCTTGGAGGTCTTCCAGTCCAACCCCCTGCTCAGGCAGGAAACCCTATACTATTTCAGACAAATGGTTGTCCAATCTCCTCTTAAAAACTTCCAGTGTTGGAGCATTCGCCACTTCTGGAGGCAGGTTATTCCACTGGTTAGTTGTTCTAACTGTCAGGAAGTTTCTCCTTAGTTCTAGGTTGCTTCTCTCCTTGACTAGTTTCCATCCATTGCTTCTTGTCCTGCTTTCAGGTGCTTTGGAGAATAGCTTGGCTCCCTCTTCTTTGTGGCAGCCCCTGAGATATTGGAACACTGCTATCATCTTTGTTGCTCTGCACTAGGAACTGCCTCGTAGTGCTGATACTTCTCTTCCGTTCTACAAATAACACTTGTTCTCTTCTCCTCTACAGACCACCATCATGGCTGTGGAGTTTGATGGTGGGGTCGTCCTGGGCTCTGACTCCCGAGTTTCTGCAGGGTAAGGTCTGCAGGAATGTGTGTCTGAATGAAAGTGAGGAAAGGTCTAATGTCTTTCATTGCCCAGAAGGATAGGTCAACTCTTGGGATTATTCTTTGAGATAATCAAGAGGTCCTTTGCTCTTGCCTTATTCCAGGGTGTTTTTTCAACCACGCAGCCTAATCCTCCTCCATGGGATTTCCTAGTGGTCCCCCATCCAAGTATTAAGCAAAATCTTTCCAGATCAGCCAAAGTTGGCTTGGTGCTACCATGTGATGAAACTAGGTGAGATTTAAGGCAGCACCTTAAAGCAGGGGTCTTCAAACCTGGCCCTTTTATGACTTCTGGACTTCAACTCCCAGAATTCCTCAGCCAGGCATGGTGGTTGAGGAATTCTGGGAGTTGAAGTCCACAAGTCATAAAGGGCCAAGTTTGAAGACCCCTGAACTTAAACCGTATTCCCCGTGTGCTGGTTGGGGGAATTCTGGGAGTTGAAGTCCGCAAGTCTTCAGGTTGTCAGGTTTGATTTAACCAAAGAGAAATGAAGTGCCCACGCAGGTAAGGTGATCTTGCTGGCATGTGAATTTTATGCGCAGCTGTTGCCACGGAAGGGGAGAAACCTGCATTGCAAAGGAGGGGGAGGCAGGAAGAAGCCTTTTTAGGCTGACCAGCCCAGACTTGCTGGCTGCGTGAAGTATGGGAAATGCACCATGGCAGAAGTGTGGTAAAATGAGCGTGTCAAGGACCTTGTTCTCCCTTTGTCTCTTACGATTTACATTAATTGTTTTATTTAGTATCCTACTATGATTTAGCTTGATTGCTTATTTAGTATCCTATGACTATCACTGTGTTGTATCTTATGATTTCTGATGAATGTGTTTTTATGATGATTATGATCGTGATTTATCACTTGCTGCTTGTATGTACACCGAGAGCTTATGCACCGGAGACAAATTCCTTGTTTGTCCAATCACAGTTGGCCAATAAAGAATTCTGTTCTGTTGTGTTCTGTTCCGTTCGGTTCAATTCGATTCGATTCCATTTGATTCTATTCAATTCGATTCGATTCCATTCCATTCTATTCTATTCTATTCTCTATTCTATTCTATATTCTATATTCTATATTCTATATTCTATATTCTATATTCTATATTCTATATTCTATTCTATTCTATTCTATTCTATTCTATTCTATTCTATTCTATTCTATTCTATTCTATTCTATTCTATTCTATTCTATATTCTATATTCTATATTATTCTATATTTTCTTCTCTTCTCTTCTCTTCTCTTCTCTTCTCTTCTCTTCTCTTCTCTTCTCTTCTCTTCTCTTCTCATCTCTTCTCTCCTCTCCTCTCCTCTTCCCTTCCCTTCCCTTCCCTTCCCTTCCCTTCCCTTCCCTTCCATTCCATTCCATTCCATTCCATTCCGTCCTGACTGCTTTCAACATCTTGTCTTCCTCTTTCCAGGGATTCGGTGGTGAATTGCTTCTTCAACAAGCTAGAGCCCCTGCATGACCAGATTTACTGCGCGCTCTCCGGCTCCGCAGCTGATGCTCAGGCCATAGCTGATCTGATCAATTACCAGCTGGAGCTCCACAGGTGAGGAAGTCTAAGGAGCTGCTCAACGGAGCCCACCAGGGTCGTCCTCCTTCATGGAAACCCAACCTCAGAGTATCCAGCTCTGCCCATCTTCTGATCCTTGAAAGGAAAGCACATTCAAGGGGCACCAACTGGCAGGTCGCAGATCCTGTAGGGGCCTAGAGGGGAGGGGTTGATACAAAATGAGAAGGAGGAAGATATATCAGCAGAGCACAAAGGAGGATCTTCTAGATCAAGGATCTTCAAGTTTGGCAACTTTAAGACTGGTGGACTTCAACTCCCAGAATTCCTCAGCCAGCCAGGACTGGCTGAGGAATTCTGGGAGCTGAAGTCCAGAAGCCTTAAAGATGCCAAGTTTGAAGACCCTTGATCAAGATAGCGCAAGCGTGATGCACTTCTGATCAGTGGTGATCAGGGTTGAACAGGCAAAGAGAGGGGGAGAGTGGAAATTAGCCATCAAGGCTGTCATTGGACAATATATTCCTCACCTTCATGAGGTGAGGTCTGTAGGGGTGGGGTCAAAAAAGTCAAGATGGTGTCCCAAAACCTGTGATTAAAGCTTAGAACTTCCCAATGTACATAAAACAGAACAGGCTTTTGATTCACAAGGTTGTAGTCACCATCTTGACTTTTGGGACCCCAACTCTGTGCCCAGCCCTGCTTCTCCATTGTTCAGTGAACACAAAAGTCTCCTTTATTTAGAGGATCATTTTCAGGGGATCTTTGTGAGTTTTGTATCTTTTCAGAGACTCCTTTCTGAAAGTCAGGAAGTACACTCTACGAAGCCTGAAAATGTGTGTGTTTGTGTGTGTGTAACATTTAAAAATCTCCCAAATCTCAAGGTGCAGCAGTTTTTCTACCCGTGAACTTTGTGAGTTTTTGGTGCAAAAACAAAGCGATCTCTGTGCTCAAAGTAATCAAGGAGGGAAGCAACCTAGAACTAAGGAGACATTTCCTGACCGTTACAACAATTAATCAGTGGAACAACCTGCCTCCAGAAGTTGTGAATGCTCCAACCCTGGAAGAGATTGGACAACCATTTGTCTGATAGGGTTTCCTGCCTGAGCAGCGGGTTGGACTAGAAGACCTCCAAGGTCCCTTCTAACTCTGTTGTTCTATTCTATTCTATTCTATTCTATTCTATTCTATTCTATTCTATTCTATTCTATTCTATTCTATTCTATTCTATTCTATTCTATTCTATTCTATTGCCATGCCATACCACGCCACGCCATGCCACGCCACGCCACTCTATTCTCATCTTCTATCATAAGTTTAATTAATCAGAATAGATCTGGAAGAGACCATGGAGGTCTTCTAGTCCAACCCCCTGCTCAAGCAGGAGAACCTACACCATTTTTACTTTCTGAGGAAACTGAGGAAGTCACAGCTTCCACCACACATCCTCACAATCTTCTACAGAGGGAATATTGAGAGCACCCTGAGCAGTTGCATTACTGCCTGGTTTGGAAACTGCACCGTTTCGGGTCGCAAAACCCTACAGCGAATAGTGAGGATGGCAGAGAAGATCATCGGGGTTGCTCTTCCCTCTGTCATGGATATTTACATCACACGTTGCATCCGTAAAGCCAGAAACATTGTGGCTGATTACACACACACCTCATACACACTCTTCACTCTTTTGCCATCTGGAAAGAATTACAGGAGCATTCGGGCTCGGACATCCAGGTTGTGTAACAGTTTCTTCCTACAAGCCATTAGAATTCTCAACACGAAGAAACTGGAACTATAAATACTTGTATTTGTAGTTTTTTTTAAAGTTTTTAGTTTAGAGTTACAGTATGTGTAGTTTGTGTTGTGTTCTTTTTTTGATTCGTAGCACCTTGGTCCTGGGGAAACGTTTCCTTTCACTGTGTACTGTACTGTATATTGTTGAAATGACAATAAAGTCGTCTACTACTACTACTACTACTACTAGTAATAGTAGTACTACTACTAGTGCTACTACATTTGAGAAAAAGTGACTGTCCGGTTTCTTCTTAAAAACCTCCAGTGATGAAGCACATACAACCTCTGATAGCAAGTTGCTCCACTGGTTAATTGTCCTCACTGTTAGGAAATTTCTCCTTAATTCCAGGTTGCTTCTCTCCTTGATTAGTTTCCATCCATCATTTATTCTGCCTCAGGAGCTGAGCCTCATGTCAGAAAAGTGAAAGAGAAATCTTTTTCCCTGGGCCTCTGGGAACAAGAAAGCCTTCTCTCCTTCCCCTCTGAACAAGGAAAAATATGCCTCAAGCAATCCTTGTATCAGTAAACCCAATGATTTATTCATTCTTTGGTGCATCTCTGACAGAGTCAAACATTCCAGCACACCCTGTCCTTGGCGGGGAAAAAACTTTAATGATGCAGCATCGCCCCCTGGTGGCCATTATAAAAAAATGGTGCTTCTTTTCTACCACTTGATTTCCCAGAAAGGGCAACATCGCCCCCTGGTAACCATTATAAAAATGGTGCTTCTTTTCTACCACTTGATTTCCCAGAAAAGGCAGCCGCCGAACAGTGGATCCCATTGGCTCCAATCAGGGCATCAAAAGCTCCCTGTAGCAGGAGTTGGAAAGTACCGGCAAAGGAGGCCAGGAACCCTGTAGTTATCTTGGGCGTTGCCTGCAGACCTTTCCCTTCCAAAGTCTGCTTCTTTATTTTCAGATTGCCATTTGCAAGGCAATGCTATGTCCATCTGAGTTCAGGGGATTTTTCTCCCAAGCGAGCGGGAGAACAGTTGCAGTCTGAGTGGTGCCAATTGCTTTGTGGTTTTGTTTTTTTAGAGGGAAGCATAAATAGACTTACTGCATCTCTGTAGTGATGATTATACGCATTTTACAGATGGGGAAGACAGAAAACCTAACCTTCTCCTCTACACTTTCCTCACCATCCCTAGCCACAATTTCTTAAACTTCTTAAATGTGATTAAAACCCATCCCTCAATTTATTTTTACTAATCCAGGAGAGCCAAAAAAATTGTTTTTTTTTAAAAAAAAATAATAATCCACATGCACTCACTTTGAGTCGTCAGGAAACAAATGGGAAAATCCACAGAAATTAGGACCTAATGATGGGTAGAAGAATCTGGTCCTTTATACACACTAGGACAGGGGTGTCAAACTCAATTTCATTGAGGGCCACATCAGCATTGTGGTTGCCCTCAGGGGGCCGGGTGGGTGTGGCCAGGGTGGGCATGGCCTACTGGGTGGGCATGGCTAGAGTGCGTATGGCCTACTGGGTGGGCGTGGCCAGCTCTACATCGTTCGCATCAAAGGTGCCTATGGGGGCCTGGGCAGGAGTGGGACAGATCTGAGGGTCTCTGGCAGGAGGAGGGTCTCTGGTCCAGGGCCAAGGCAGTGGGGGCCGTTCCCTCACTGTTTCCAGGATGGCTTCGCGGGCCGCATGAAAGCACTTCGCGGGCCGGATCCGGCCCCCGGGCCTTGTGTTTGACATGTCTGCACTAGGAATTAAATCCCCTTGCAGATAACACTTCCTTCTGAGTTGATATACAGGTAGTTCTCTATTTACGAGCACAATTGAGTCCCAAATGTACGTTGTTCAGTGAGACATTTGTTAAGTGAGTTCTGCCCCATTTTGCTACCTTTCTTGCCGAATTTCTTAACAAACCTCTCACTTAGCCAAATAAATTTGGGGCTACCTGTGTTCAGTTTTAGCCAGGGTTACTTGGGTATGAGCTTAGCATGGCATGCAAATCCAGCCTCTTTGTTGTACAAAGGACAAAGCCCAGAAAATGGGTTAACTCAACATCCAGGTTAAAAGCATTGTGTGAATGATCCTTGGCTAAAATTTCCCAGAAACTGGAATCGCAGCTTACCTCACAAATGATCGGAGAGGAAAGTCCAAGATCTTCAGGAGATCCACTTTGTACCTGCTCTTCCAAACTGCAAAACAGAGAGAGAGAGACTTGAGGCACAACTGAGCACGCTCAGCCTTTTCCCTTCTCCCCACAGCCTGGAGATAGAGGCGCAGCCACGGGTCCTGACTGCAGCCACCTTGGTGAAAGCCGTCAGCTACAAGCACCCAGAGCTCTCGGCCCACCTGTTGGTGGCTGGCTGGGACCCCCAGAAGGGGGGACAGGTAGGTCTAGTGGGGGGGTTTCTTTTGAGAAGAGTCTGCTCGGTGGTGAAATATTGATTAATCTATTGATAGAGCTGGAAGGGACCTTGGAGGTCTTCAACCCCCTGCATAAGCAGGAGATCTTATATCATTTCAGTCAAGTGGCTGTCCAGTCTCTTCTTTAAAACCTCGGGTGATGAAGCACCCATGACGTCTGAAGGCAAAGCTGTTCCACTGGTTGATTGTCCTCTCTTTTAGGAAATTTCTCTGTAATTCCAGGTTGCTTCTCTCCTTGATTAGTTTCCGTCCATTCTTTTTTTTTTGTCTTGCCTTCTGGTGTTTCGGAAAATAGGTTGACCCTCCCCCTCTTCTTTGTGGCAGCCCCTCAGATACGAAACACTGCTATCATGTCGCCCCCTAGTCTTTCTTTTCACTAGACAAACCCAATTTAAGTTTAAGTTTATTGAATTTATATACCGCCCTTTTCCCGTAGGACTCAGGGCGGTTTACAAGGAATTTAAAAACATCAGTACAATATAAAAGTTAAAAACAATTAAAAATAATTAAATTTGATCCCTGAAAAATATAAAACCCCAATTAAAAAACTCTCAGCCTGGGCCGGAAAGCTCAAAGAGCCAGGTCTTCAGGTCCCGGCGGAATGACCGAAGGTCGGGGGCAGTCCTAAGCTCCACGGGCAGCTGGTTTCAAAGGGCAGGTGCACCCACTGAGAAGGCCCTCCCCCTGGGTGTTATCCGCCGGCAGTCTTTTACCGCCGGCACCCTGAGAAGGCCTTCCATGTGGGAGTGCACAGGACGAAGGCAAGTGTTCCCTCAGATATCCCGGATCCAAGCCATTTAGGGCTTTATAGGTCATCACCAGCACCTTGAATTTCCACAACCATTCTTCATACAGTATGTTGTAACCTCCAATCTCCTCATAACCTTTGCTATAAATTTTAAGAGCTCTTTCCATCTTTTTATAATTTTATAATATGGTGATCAAAACTGGATGCAGTATTCCAATCAAGTCCAGCTGATAATCTATTAAGAACCACCACCACCCCTACTGTGTTTCCCTGAAAATAAGACTGGGTCTTATATTATTTTTTGCTCCAAAAGATGCATCAGGACTTATTTTCCGGTTAGGTCTTATTTTGGGGAAAATACAATGCTAAATGCGTCTGTGCGTCTGTCTGGCTGACAATCTTAACTGGGGTTTATTTTGAGGGTAGGGCATATATTACTAGCATCCTGAAAAATCATGCTACGGCTTATTTTCCAGTTGGCTCTTATTTTCGGGAAAATGCGGTAGTTCCTTCTCATACACAAGGACACTTAGCCACCATATTCTTCTTCTTCTTCTTCTTCTTCTTCTTCTTCTTCTTCTTCTTCTTCTTCTTCTTCTTCTTCTTCTTCTTCTTCTTCTTCTTTTTCTTCTTCTTCTTTTTCTTCTTCTTCTTCTTCTTCTTCTTCTTCTTCTTCTTCTTCTTCTTCTTCTTCTTTCCTCCTCCTTTTCCTCTTTCCTTTCCTCCTCCTCCTCCTCCTCCTCCTCCTCCTCCTCCTCCTCCTCCTCCTCCTCCTCCTCCTCCTCCTCCTCCTCCTCCTCCATCTCTTGAAGCCTGCCTGGGCAAGTCCCTGCAGTTTTCTTGGCAAGATTTTTCAGAAGTGGCTTGCCACTGCTTCCTTCCTAGTCTGAGAGAAACTGACCATTCCAAGGCCACGCAGCTGGCTTTGTGCCTAAGCCAGGCCTAGAAGACTAGCCTAGCCTAATGCTTTAACGAGTACACGACAATGCTTCTCACCTAGGCAGCTGCTTCTGGTTTCAATACAGGTGGGGAGAATTCGATGTTAGAAACCTTCGGTTTCTTTGACAACATGACATTTCTCAGGATAATTACAGATAGTCCTCTAGTTACGACCACAGCTAAGCCCAAAATTCATGTTGCTACTTAGTGAAACACTTGTTAAGTGAGTTTGCCCCACGTTACGACTTTTCTTGCCACAATTGTTAAGGGAATCACTGCATTTATGAAGTTAACAACTAAAGGGTTGTTAAGTGAACCTGGATTTTCCCATTAACTTTGCTTGTCGGAAAGTCACAAAAGGTGACCAGATGGCTCCAGGACGCTGCAACCCGTCATAAATATTTAATTTTAATTTTAATTTTAATTCCATTTATATCCCGCCCTTCTCCGAAGACTCAGGGCGGCTTACAAGCTTAGCAGTAGCCTTCATTCTATGTATATGCCTGCTTGTTAGGGCTTTCACACACACACACCAGCGGCATTATTACAAAGTCAGCTTATTGCCCCCAACAATCTGGGTCCTCATATGAACCAATTGCCAAGTCCTTCGGGAGAAGGGCGGTATATAAATAAAATTATTATTATTATTATTATTAAGTGGCCGAATTTTGATCGTGTGACCACGGGGATACTGCCATGGTCATAAGTGTGAAAAACGGGCATAAGTCACTAAAAGAGCTGTTCTAAATCAAAGACTATCTGAATTCAGAAGTTATATGGCTGCTTATATTATATATAATATTGATGGCTCACAACATGTCATAAAAAGGAGCAGAACTCCACAACATCAGATATTTCATTCAGAAGGATGTTGTTCCTATTGACTAGGAAGTTTTATCCAGCTTCACAATAAGAAAGGTCCTGTTCCTTCCCTCAAAATAATACTATTACAAAAAAGGGAGTTAAAGCTATTCTCCAAAGCACCCAAAGACAGGAGAAGAAGCAATGGATGGAAATTCATCAAGGAGAGAAGCAACCTAGAACTAAGGAGAAACTTCCTGACAGAACAATTAACCAGTGGAACAACCTGCCTCCAGAAGCGGTGAATGCTCCAACACTGGAAGTTTTTAAGAGGAGACTGGACAGCCATTTGTCTGAAATGGTGTAGGGTTTCCTGCCTGAGCAGGGGGTTGGACTAGATGACCTCCAAGGTCCCTTCCAACTCTGTTATTCTATTCTAACCTTACAATTTATATTGTTCTATTTAGTATCCTAGAATGATTTATGTTGTTTGCTTAGCTAGTATCCTATGACTATCACTAAGCGTTGCGTACTATGATTTATGATGAATGTATTTTTATGTTGATTAGGATCATGATTTATTACTATTGCTTGTATGTACACTGAGAGTTTCTGCATGGGGGACAAATTCCTTGTGTGTCCAACCAAACTTGGCCAATAAAGAATTCTATTCTATTCTATTCTATTCTATTCTATTCTATTCTATTCTATTCTATTCTATTCTATTCTATTCTATTCTATTCTATTCTATTCTATTCTATTCTATTCTATTCTATTCTATTCTATTCTATTCTATTCTATTCTATTCTATTCTATTCCATTCCATTCTATTCCATTCCATTCCATTCCATTCCATTCCATTCCATTCCATTCCATTCCATTGCATTCTCTGTTCTGTTCTGTTCTAATGCATGGTGAATATGTTCTAGCCCCAATAATGTTTCAATTTGCTGAGTTTGCCCTACAAAGCAGGATTCATCCTTTCCTTCCATTCTGACAGGTTTACAGTACGCTGGGAGGAATGTTGAACCGGCAGCCCTTTTCCATTGGGGGGTCAGGTAGTACCTTCATTTACGGTTATGTGGATTCTGCGTACAAATCCGGCATGAGTCGTGAAGAATGTCGTCAGTTCACCAAAAACGGTATCTATTCTTTGCAATCAAAGCTCTTTCCTAGAAAAAGCCGAGATTCCCGCCACTGCCGCTCGTTGCATCTCTCCACCTCCAGGGGGCGCCAGCAAGCTGCTCCACAGTTGGCAGGGCAATCCCCACTTGCTATAAACCTCCGTAACTGAAGCTACTTAGCGACTGCTGACTCAAAGACAATCTCTTCAGCCATTGGCTGAGTGATCTAATACTTGGGTTTTGCTGTTTTCTCTGGTGGCTACGCTCGCTCCCAGTGGAAGAAGGGGGGTTCAAATTTGGAGGAAGAATTCAGAAATAGAATAGAGCTGGAAAAGAGTCCATGTGTATATATTTGTTTGCTCCATTTATATAGAATGGAATGGAATGGAATGGAATGGAATGGAATGGAATGGAATAGAATAGAATAGAATAGAATAGAATAGAATAGAATAGAATAGAATAGAATAGAATAGAATAGAATAGAATAGAATAGAATAGAATAGAATAGAATAGCAGACTTGGGAGGGACCTTGGAGGTCTTCTAGTCCAACCCCCTGCTCAGGCAGGAAACCCTATACAATTTCAAATAGCAAACTTCCCAGTCATGTTGAAAAGTTCAAGAAATTCAATCCAGGATCCATGCACATCTATGTAAAACTCCCACGAGGCAAACTGGACCCAAAGAGGCCTCACTGGAGAGAAAGCCATTAGGAGCTCTAAGGTGGCTTTCATGAATAACAAAATAATAGAATTGGAAGGGCTCTTGGAGGTCTTCTAGTCCAACCCCCTGCTCAGGCAGGAAATTCTATAACATTTCAGACAAATGGTTGTCTAAGCTCTTCTTAAAAACTTCCAGTGTTGGATCATTCACAACTTCTGGAGGCAAGTTGTTCCATAATCTAAATTGGGGGCAGTTGTTCCAATATCTCAGGGGTTGCCACAAAGAAGAGGGAGTCAACCTATTCTCCTAAAGCAGCCGAAGGCAGGCCAAGAAACAATGGGTGGAAACTAATCAAGGAGAGAAGCAGTCTAGAACAGGGGTGTCAAACTGCCGGCCCATGGGCCAGATGCATCATACCGAAACCGTGCCCACCCCATTGCTGTCAATGGGGGGAAAAAGTCGCAATATGTCACAACACATCACATGATGTTGCGAGTTTGACACTCCTCATCTAGAACTAAGGAGAAATTTGCTCACAGTGAGAACAATTAATCAGTGGAACAACCTGCCTTCAGACGTTGCGAATGCTCTAACACTGGAAGTTTTTAAGAAGAAATTGGATCACATGACCCCGGGACTCTGCAACCATCATAAAGATGAGTCAGTTGACAAGCGTCTGAATTTTGATCGCATAACCATGGGTCTTAAGTATGAAAAATGGTCATAAGTCCCTATTTTCACTGCTGTTGTAACTATGAACGGTCAGTAAATGAACTTGTAAGTCAAGGACTGCCTGTAATTCAGAAGAGAGAGAAAGAGAGAGAGAGAGAGAGATAATCTCATAGTGACTTTAGGTGGCCAACAACATCTCTTAAGAGGTGGAATCAAAGTTTCTGTGTTGGGAAATGAAATACATTTGTTATTGGACGGGGAATTTTTGAAAACAAATAAACACCTTGAGCATATCATAAAACATTGAGTGGAGCGTCTAAGGTGATGGACTCAGATCAGAGAGAGCAAGTTCAGTTCCCCGTTTAACATGGAGAAGCTTCAAGTCAACCATTCCCTCTCGGCCCAGCTGAATTCACGGGCTTGTTGTGATTCAGGGTCAGCCTGTGGGTTCGGCAGTTGGGTCGGACGACTCAGAGGAGGAGGAGGAGGGGGGTGTTGAAGAGCTTGATGAGGGGATTGGACAGCTTGATGAGAGCCCTCAGCCAGGCCCCTCTCATCTGGTCACGACGCAGACCCAGCTGTGTGAGCCTGACAGCGTGGATGAAGATGACCCACAGCTGGCCCTGTTCAAGGACGCCCGACGCAGGAGGCAGTCAATCAGGAGTAAACAGAGGAAGGCAATGGGGCTTCTCGGAAGGAGGCAGAGAGAAGCCACGCCCTGAACTGTATTTAAGGGGGAATGCGTGGGAGGGATGGTTTGCTGAAGGCAACCGCTTGAAAAGCTCCTGTTTCTTGGTTCGTGTCTTGTTCTATTTGTTTTTGTAGCAATAAATTTGGCAGGCGTAATTCCAGCCTCTTGCCTTCTTGTAAAAGGGGTTGTCCCTGCCTTTTGTGCAGGGCCGGTAGCAGGCTGGTACAGAACAGGGCTGCTGCTGCTGTGATAAAATAAAGATGTCAGCATCCAGAGTTTGAAGCTCACGAAGGAAAAGTCATAATGACAGGAAGATAAATTCTTGCTTGGTACAGCAGTAAAAGGACCCCAGCACTGGCCTGTCTAGCCTCTCTTAAAAATGCAATACTGTAATAATTTTTTAAAAAAATCAAAATCCAGTTTTGATATGCTAAGACAGGGGTCTTCAAACCTGGCCCTTTTATGACTTGTGGGCTTCAACTCCCAGAGTTCCTCAGCCAGCGGGCCTGGCTGAGGAATTCTGGGAGTTGAAGTCCACAAGTCATAAACAGGCCAAGTTTGAAGACCCCTGTTCTAAGAAAACATGTGGGCCTCATGCAAGGCCAGGAGGCTTCTTGGAAACAAAACTGACAGGAACTGAGACAGCGGCAAAATTCCAGCTTCCTCTTGAGAAGGACAAGAATTTGTTTGTTTCTCGGATGAAGTCAGGACATGTGGTGGGTGGGCACTTAGCTGATTGGAGAATGTTCACCTCTGGAAAGAGCCAAGCTATTTTCTCTTGAATGTGATTGGTGTAGCTCTGCCTCATCTCTTTATTTTGGTCCAATCGACTGCTCGGTGGCTGATTTTAACCCTTTTCTTCCCTTCTCCAGCTATTGCCTTGGCAATGGTCCGGGACGGTTCCAGTGGGGGCATCATCTACCTCGTCACCATCACCAAAGACGGCGTCAAGGAAGAAGCCATTTTAGGAGATGACCTCCCCAAATTTTACGATGAATGAATTTACTTCTCAACCTTCTCCATTTCACTCTTTTTTAAAAAAAAATCATTAAAGGATAAGTGGAAACTATGTGTTGAATTCTTAGGTTTTCGTGAATTGACACTCACAGTGTATAACACAATAACAGAGTTGGAAGGGACTTGGAGGTCTTCTAGTCCAGGGGTCTGCAACCTTGACAACTTTAAGTCTTATGGACTTCAGCTCCCAGAATTCCTCAGCCAGCATAGCATAGCTGGCTAAGGGATTCTGGGAGCTGAAGTCCACAAGTCTTAAAGTTGTCAAGGTTGTAGACTCCAGTTCTAGTCCAACCCCTTGCTCAGGCAGGAAACTCTATACCAGGGATAGGCAACCTTGGCTCTTTTGTGACTCGTGGACTTCAACTCCCAGAATTCCTGAGCCAGCCACACTCAGAAATTCTGGGAGTTGAGGCCTAACGCATCCAGAGGGCCCCAGGTTGCAGATGATTATTTTTTTTACCTCAGTTTAAAAAGTCTCCCTGGTTGCAACTCTTAATGGCAGGACTAGTGGAACATGTTTGTGTGAAGCATAAAAGTATTATTTCCAGACTATTCACTGGGGAATTTTGCATAGGAATTTCTGCTTCACTACAGGCAGGATACTGAAGGCAGGACAAGCAGCAACGGATGGAAACTAACCAAGGAGAGAAGCAACCTGGAACTAAGGAGAAATTTCCTGACTGTTAGAACAATTAATCCGTGGAACAACCTGCTTCCAGAAGGTGTGAATGCTCCAACACAGGAAGTTTTTAAGAAGAGATTGAACAGCCATTTGTCCGAAATGGTATAGAGCAGGGGTAGACAACCTTGGCTCTTTTATGACTTGCGGACTTCAACTCCCAGAATTCCTGAACCAGCATGGCTCAGCTTGGAAACCTCTCCCTTCCTCTCAGCATGGCTGGCTCAGGAGTTCTGGGAGTTGAAGTCCACGAGTCACAAAAGAGCCAAGGTTGACTACCCCTGCAGTCACTTGTCTGAGATGGTATAAGTTCTTCTGCTTGAGCAGGGGGCTGGACTAGAAGACCTCCAACGTCCTCACAGCTCTGCTTCTATTCTAATTTAAATTCTTAAATTAGTAACACGGTTGTTACGTGAATCCAGTTTGTCCGTTGACTTTGCTCGTCAGAAAGTCGCAAAAGGGATCACGTGAACCCCCCCCTTTGGGACACGGCGACGGTCATAAAATGTGAGCCGGTTGTCAAGCATCCCAATGAACGTGGGCACGTTGCAAACGGTCATAAGTGTGAAAAATGGTCACGTCACTTTTTCAGTTGCGTTGTAACTTCAAACGGCCACTAAATGAGCTGTTGTGAGTTGAGGACCACCTGTATTGTCGGCAGGGCTTTTTTTTCTCATAGAAGGCTCAGAAGGGAGTTCCGGCACCTTTTTTGGATGGAACCTTGTAGGGTAGGCAAGGCAGGTTGTATGACATGTGTGAGTTCCGGCACTTTTTTCTTTCACAAAAAAAGCACTGATTGTTGGAGTCTCAGAAGGGCTGCCAAAAGAAGGGGCAGCCGTCTAAATTTATTGCGTCTTTCTCACCTCCTCACACTGTGTGTGTGTGTGTGTGTGTGTGTTGTGTGTGTGTGTGTGTCGGGGTTGCATGGGGTCTGAAAGTGACCACGCACCCCCCCCTCCCTCTCCCCCCAGGCACAGATAACCCTCCCGCTTTTCCGAGCCCCCCATTTCTGCCCCTCCCCCCAAGAGGCCGAATGCCACGAAGGGGATTTCCTGATGGAACTTTCGCTTTCCTTTCCCCGCCTGTCTATCCGGTTGCGCCCGGACGTCTGCCTAGCAACCAATGACGACACGGGAATACATTTTTTCCTACTGGTTGAGACTGGCCAATCACCAGCTTCTGCTCCGGATTGTTGCCTTGTGATCACGCAGAGCGCGTCTGTCTAAAAAAGGGGACCAAGTTGGGGATCCCGGCCAGGATGGCTCTGCGCTCTGCGCCCCTCTTGCTCCTGGTGTTGGTGGCGGTCGCTCTGCGGGACAGCTGCTTCGGTGAGTCCCTTTCGGGGGCATGGGGGAGGGGAATCAATTCAGGAAGTTTCTTTCGCTCCGCCCTGTAAAGCTTCCCTGATTCGGTCCTCTTTCTCGTCCGCTCCCCAAAGCGTGGATGGGACTCTGCTGCCTCTTTCTATCCACCCCCCTCTTCCCCCCCCCCAGGAGAGGCTCTCTGGAAACAGGAGACAGGTGGCCAGAGCTTTTTTTCTTTTTTAAAAAAGGTGCCGGAACTCTCAGCTTGCTAATTTATTTATTTATATAATTTTATTTATATGTTTATTTATATAATTATATATATATATATATATATATATATATATATATATATATATATATATATATATAGATATATATAATTTATATATATATATATATATATATATATATATATATATATATATATATATATAATTTTATATATATATATATAATTTTATAATATATATATATATATATATATATATATATATATATATATATATATATAATTATATAATTATATATATATAATTATATATATATA